>NC_059344.1:64220755-64308255 GCF_019703515.2 Myxocyprinus asiaticus
TATACAGACTGTGATGACTCGTTTTTCACCTTATTTAGCAGCGTAAATCTCGCATAAAAGCATGTTTTTAATTATTTAGTGTAAATTTATAACATTATACTCTGTATTATATTATCCTGGAATAAGTTTTAAAAAAAATTCGTTACCACAGACGCAACGGTGTTTCTAATACAGCTCTGAGGGA
The DNA here is from genome assembly GCF_019703515.2 of Myxocyprinus asiaticus. NCBI lineage: Eukaryota > Metazoa > Chordata > Actinopteri > Cypriniformes > Catostomidae > Myxocyprinus > Myxocyprinus asiaticus. The sequence goes on from NC_059344.1 coordinate 64,220,940, forward strand.
GTGACAATACATTTGCAATCTTTCTCTCTTGTGACTGTTGTAATCAACGTCTCTCTCTATTTATGTCCTCTTTTGCAAAGTCAAGAACATTTAAAAGGGTATTTTTCAGCCTAGTCTCATGAACATTTTGTGACAGTGGCAGCATTTTTGCATAATAAAATGACGTGCCTTTTAACACGCTTGGCTCTAGTTTCCAGTTAAATGTCCAGCAGGGGGCACCAAAAGTGAGTGAAATGGTGTTGTAATCAGACAAGGATTTTAAGGTGAATATTAGATGGAGGTTTTAATGAGTACAAAGTACATCCTTGACCTAAAACTTTAACCCAAACCTAATCAACAGACAACAGACATCCTTACCTTAAACTAACGGCTAAACCTAACCGATAGTGTACAAAAACATAATGAGAAATGAAAAGCACATTTGTATGTATGTATGTCTGATGGCCTAGCTTGGGGAAAGGCACACTGAAGATACAATACTGTAGCAGTCATCATGCAAATTCATTTATATAAATTTGTCGGAGGTTTCAGAAAACTGCTTTTAATGGAGCCAGAATCAAAACCAAGGAGATCTATTATACTTTGAGAGAGCTATCTGCTAGCATTCCCATTCATTTTAATGAGTCTGTAATACAAGTGGTCAAATGTATAGTTTTTCAAATGATGTGTTATAGTAAAAGTATTTCGTATCATAATATAGCGTGGGGTGAGTCATAGAGTGAAAAATACATTTTATAAATCATAATCAGCAATTGTACTCGTGATTTGTCTGACAATGAGTAAAACGCACAGTTGTTGCAGCGCCTTTAGTGTTCATTTCACTAGGAAATTGCAGCAAAATGTAAAAAACGGCACGTAAAAGTCAGCTTGCAAAAATTATATAGAGTAACGTTCATTCTATGAGACCAGGTTGGATTTTATCCCACTAAAATCATGTCTACATGCTCCTGTGGCTATGCTTTTGAAACACCGAGTAGTTTAACATTTATGGATTGGTCCCATTCACTTCCATTCTAAGTGCCTCAGTGTAACCCAGATTTTTTTTAAGAAAATGAGGGACAAGTCAAAATTCACTTTTGTGGTAATCAACATACCCGCCAAACTTGACCTGTTCCATAGATCAGTAGTTCTCAACCTTTTTGACTCCAAGGCCCACCTTGTCGGAGAAAATATTCTATGGCCCCCAATGTAGGCTATTAGATATTCATATTATAAGATATATCTATTATAAGATATTTCCTCAAATACTTCTACTGTAATGATGACAACAGGGGCGAGTCTAGGATTTCAAGAGTAGGGGGGGCTCAGACCCCAATAAAACCATAAGATGTGCACATTTAATGTAATACACTCTGTTGCATAGATAGTAAAAAAAAAAAAACTGTGTTTACAGAATTCAAGTAAGCAAGCTAAAATTCATTCAAAATTGTAAAACATGAATCAATAATTTCGCAACTTAAAAAACATGAAAATAATTACAAGTTTTAATTACGTCCTGATGTCACTGTAATGTCATTAGTCACTTTTATTCTTAATTCATCCAGGCCTTTTCTCTCCTTGTTAAACGAGATTACAAACTAAAAAAAAAAAAAAACGACGTATCATTCAGTAGGTCAACAGATGCTGATCCTCACATGTTCATGAATTGAATGGGGGAATGGGACGTATTCCTTCAGTGGGTCAAGCCAATGATACGCTCCTTCACAGCCCACACTCCAATGCTATTGGCTCATGCTATAGTCAGCCTTTAGTGGAAAAAGCCACCAAAGCAGTCACATGCTGCCGCTGTTTAAAAGATTTGCATGCTGATTGCTGAGTAACAGATATTTTTAGGGGGGCTGAGGTTAATTTTAGGGGACTAAAGCCCTCCTAAACAGGGTCTAGCAATGCCTACAGATGACAAAGCTTGTTTTTCAAAGTTTTTTAATGTAAGAAACTACTAGCGTAAATAGATTAAATCAATTAATCATGATACATTTTGTGATTCCAGAAATGTCTAGAACTGTGTTCTTCATAAAAATCAAGCTGTTAAAGGGAGTTATTACTTCATTTTTTTTTTTTTTTCATTTTCAGTAAGTTGAATTATAATAATAATATAAAAATTATAATAATCTACCTTATTTTAAATCATTTTAAGAGATCTTGAGACCCCCCTGGAAGTGTGCTTAGGCCCCCTAGTGGGTCCCGACCCCCTGGTTGAGAACCACTGCCCTAGATCGAGTCAATTTCCAGATCTAATTCCGCATTGAAACCAGTAAGAATTTACAGATGAGTCTGGATGAAGATCTTCAACTGCATTTTTTGTAATAAGATTGTGGGTGTGGCACTCAAATAAACATCCATCAACATTACCAAAAAAGTGCATCTTAAGAGCAGAGCGATAAACAATAAGACAACCAACAGATGGGTTTAAAGAATAGCCTTGTAGCAAAACGCATAAGAAACATGAAGAAACAGGAAGCTAAAAATCCAGACTAACCAACAAGCTTCTGGTTTGCTCAAAATAACGCTGAAACACCTTAATCCAGAAATTGCAAGACGTAAAGTTCCAACACTCAAACTATGGTAAGAGGCAGGTACCTATGCAAAGACATGGCGGTCTCCTAAAATATCTTACCAGGGGTTCCATGCTTTCACTTTGGCCTGAATCAACAGCTGGAAGGGCATCATCTTGTGCAGGATTGTCCACTCTATGTGATGTATGCATAGCTGCATTGCCCATGATGTATGTACAAAGGTATACGAAGATATTAGCATCCTGAAATGCTCAAATTAGTCCATTCCTTTGGGCCTCCATTCCTGGGCCCAACAGAGTACCACAATAGTGTCCTATCAGTTTACTGTTTACACACAAACCAGTCCCTTCCACAACCACTGGTTGAGCACAGGCTTTTTTTACGCCCACAAGCATTATGCATGTCAATGATGGTATGTTTGGGATGGGGAGGGTGGCATGGCCAAAACAGGGGGCAAGATGGGAGTTTAAAGAGGCCTCTTCGGAGTGCTCAGTGCTATGAAATAGCACTGTGTATCAATTGTGTTAATTAAGTCAATGCGAAACAGCGTTCACAGCTCATTTAACTTCCTGGCTTATTTCGGAGTGAACCAGGATATTCAATGAGAAAAAAAAAGTAAGGTGGAACTTGTTTTTCTAAATGAGGAATTGATTGGATCGTGAAAAGTGGGTGTTACAAAACAAAATGGAGATAGGTTGTTGAAAGGAAGGGGTAGAAGAGATATAATAGGTGTGGGTGAGAAACAGATCAATATTTCAATCATTTTTTTACTGTAAATCTCCACTTTAACTTTCACTTTCAGATATGAAAGTGAAACTAAACAGGCACCACATGTGTCTTTCAGATGCAAAAGTGAAAGTAAAAGTGGAGATTTAGAGTAAACAAAGAACTTAAATATTGATCTGTTTCTCACTCACACCTATCATATCGCTTCTGAAGACATGGATTTAAACACTGGAGTCTTATGGATTACTTCTATATTTCCTTTATGTGATTTTTGGAGCTACAAAGGTCTGATCACCATTCACTTGCATTGTATGAACCTACAGACCTTAAATATTCTTCTAAAAATCTTTGTTTGTGTTCTGCTGAAGAAAGAAAGTCATACACATCTGGGATGGCATGAAGGTGAGTAAATGATGAGAGAATTTTCATTTTGGGGTGAACTATCCCTTTAAAAACATGAGGAATAGGTGATGAAAAATTACAAAGACAAACAATTGTTTTTATTAGGAAAAATGTGCACAGATTAAATGTTCACATTTTAACCTTGAATATTTGTTAAGAAAGTAAATAGGGTCCATTCTGAATTTGTGTGGGCTTTAACAAGAGCTTCAGTTTGGAATTCTAAACATGAATGCAAAATGCTGACAAAAGTGTTCATTGATTGTATTGATGAATGTATTGATTTAATCTACATGATCAATGATACAGTTCAGTTGCCACTCCTCTCCTTGTCCTTTGAGTTCTCATTCCGTGTGTGTGTGTGTGTGTGTGTGTGTGTGTGTGTGTTTGTGACATGTTTACCAAGTTCTCCTTTCAGCTGGCCTATTGTGAGCTCAACACAGAACCTAACATTCCTTAAACAATACACAGACTGTTTTGCACAAAATATTTCTCATTCAGTTAAATATTTCAGCACTGGAATAACACAAAGCCCATTCAAAAGACTCCTTCACTGCAGCCAACCACAAATCAAAAAAATGTAATGTTACAATTTTAGTGTTAAAGAGCGACCCAGACTGCTAGCATAATCAAAATACATTGTACTGAACTGAGTCTGTACTTGGTGTTTTCGACACTGTGGAAAGGGAGGTATCACAGGGCTCCAGACTAACATTTGAGAGCGGTAGCACCGGTGCCACAAAGTTCTACAGATGGTCACACCAGCACCTGAGTTGATCGCACGGGGGTGGGGTTCCAAACAAGAAGCGACACGATGCTATACTGTGATATTCATACACTAAAATGATTATAAATGACAATAAAAGCAGATGTTACAACAGTAACCAGACCCGGTAGCCCTGCCCTAGCGCCGCCTACACTGTTGTATACCTCGCTCTTGATTGTTCAGCCAACAAAATACTGAAAATATTTTTTTTCTAAAATTTCCATGGGACAAATGACTCTGAAAATCTATGTTTGTGAATATTAGATGACATTAAGACAGCACAACCTATTAAACAGACTGTACAACTATCCCACATTGCCTTATTTTCATTTAGGTCAAATTAAATGTCTTTTACCCTGATTAAAGTTGACTCAATAGGGTAGATCAATCTGCCAAAGTATGTATATATATATATATATAGAGAGAGAGAGAGAGAGAGAGAGAGAGAGAGAAATAGATTATATATACACACACTGTATATAGTATATACATTAGCTATTTTATTTAGCTTGCTTCAGTCTGAGCTTTCCAAAATCACACTGCAGGTGTTGCCTACCAAATTATAACACTAAGAGAATTGCTATAATAAAAAAGACATACTAGGTATCAACATCTCGCAGATTTAATCCTTTCCTTCTTAATTTACCATCACATTAAGTGTATGTTCATTTGGCCACATGCGTAAAACATGAGCAGAACACATTTTTGTGCAAATCCTTCATAAAACTGTTCTTATATAAATTGTTGCACTAAATTGAATAATAAAAAATTAAACAGACCTACATCTTGGCTTGTGGGGAGAGGTGACATATTCGCTCTAAGCATCATGAAATATAGATGAAATGTCTTAAAACGGCCCATTCAAACAGCAAACGTACAGCTTTTCCCCTTATTACTGACAATAACCGTCCACTGACCGAACATCATGCTCTTTTCCTGCGAGAGGATTGTACTGTAATTTTGTGTTTGCTTCGGCCAAACTGAAGATCTTTCAGTCTGGACAGACAGCTAACCACTATAATCTGTTGTAAACCATATGGCCGGGGGGAGTGGGCGAAGGGTGCTAGAAAAATAGCTACAGCTACTCATCGCCACTTCATAGCATAAAAGTAAACTACTTGTATGGTTATTACAGTACATATAACCTAAAAGTTGCATAAAATTCAGAGTTCGTAATTATATGTTTGGTGAAGATGTCAACGCAGGGCTGGTCAACCCATTAGGCGACATAGGCAAGCGCCTAGGGCGGCATCGCTTCGGGGGCGCCGATCTACCGAGCCAATTGCAATATGTTCAATCTGTGTCGAACAAAATGCACCCTGTGTGTTCAGATGACGTGTTGTGGCGTCCCCCACGGAACAAACAGACCGTGCACAAAATGCCTTAAGGGACTCGCCTAGGGTGCCAAATAGGGTAGAGCCGGCACTGTGTCAACGTTTTGTACAAATAGGAAACCAGTAATCATGGTAATTCTGACATGGCATAAACACACTATAATTATCAGCACTCTTGGAACATCGCTTGTCCAGTCAGATTAGAGGACAGAAACTAACAGTATAATTGTATAATAAGAGACGTAATGGTTTTCTAAAATGTCATCACGTCCACATCACTGATACAAATGAATCTCCCTTAAACCTTACATTCATGGCCTTGATTCTTCAAAGTCATTTCATCTACGGTACAAAAGTGCATTGAGGGCAAAAATAAAAACGAAAAAAGAAAATTAAACAAATAAAGTGTCTGGGGTTATGTTGCCATAGCAACTCAGACATCTGCACTACAACACATTTTAAAACACATTTCCAAACCCATTACCCTTGATGTTGTCTTCAAAGTAGAAAGCTCTACCTGACATTCAAAGTAGAAAGCTCTACTCTGATGCACATTATTATTTCTGAAGTCTGGAAAGAGATTATAGACTCACTACAACTCATATTAAAACAACCAAACATTATTTAAATGTAATGTAGGTCAATCACAATTTGCTCAGTGTTATTTAAGCTATTCGAATATGAATGGCTGGTGTCATTTATTGAATACTTGTGCAATAAAGACAAAAACCAGGATTCAAGGTGTCATGTCCAGCCTATGTCTCTAGATGTGGAGGATTTGAGGTTGATTCTAGTTTAGCGACTTAACAAACCTGGGTTACTCTATTCTTTAAAACCCCTACAAAGCTCACACCATGCCTGAGTATCAAACAGAATCGTAATGGTTGTAAGAGAAGGCGTTTGATATATACTGTAAGTCACATCGACACTATAATCCGTTTTTGCTTGAAAATGCATTCATTTTGCTTGTCTACACCTCCAATCCACACTAGAATGGCATTTTCCTCCAAGAAAAGTGCAGCTCCATTATCGTATACTTTGAAAAAACGATTATGTTAGAAAACTGAAATTGCAGTTTTCAAACGATAATGGATTAGTGTGAATGGCCAATTTTTTTTAGCATGGACAAATGATGAAAAGGGTTTTGAAAAATTATGTTACAATTTACAAAAAGGTTGTATTCTTTAGCGTTGGCAAACACAATTAGTAAACATTAACTATGAACAACACCACGTAGTAATCTGGTTTAACGTTAATTTAAGCTAATATGAATACTTTTTTTTATAAAACGTTGTACATGTTAACATCTATTATGAGCTAACATGAACTAAAAATAAACAATTGTATTTTCATAAATTAACATTAACCAAGATTGCTGTTAAAAATCAAATCCAGGGTGTGCTGAGTGACTCCAGCCAGGTCTCCTAAGCAACCAAATTGGCCCGGTTGCTAGGGAGGGTAGAGTCACATGGGGTAACCTCATCTTGGTCACTATAATGTGGTTCGTTCTCGGTGGGGTGCGTGGTGAGTTGAGCGTGGATGCCGCGGTGATGGAGTGAAGCCTCCACACGCGCTATGTCTCCGTGGCAACGCGCTCAACAAGCCACGTGATAAGAAGCGCAGATTGATGGTTTCAGACACAGAGGCAGCTGGGATTCATCCTCCGCCACCCGGACTGAGGCGAATCATTACGCGACCACAAGGACTTAAAAAGCACATTGGAAATTGGCAGAAAAAGGGGAAAAATCCAAAAATAAAACAAAATAAAATAGTGTAACCACATTGGTAAACAAAATTAATTAAATTAGTTAACATGAACCAACAATAAAAAATACTTTTACTGCATTTATTCATCTAATTTTAACATACTATTACATTTTCAAAACTAAAATCTTTCATATGTTAACATGCATTATGAGCCAATTTGTATAAACTCACATTGACAAAGATTAATAAATATTATTTATTAATATATATTTTTCATTTTAAGTTCATGATACCTAATGCATTTACTAAAGTTATCAAGTAGAACCTTATTTTAAAATGTTGCCAAAAGAAATCATATACTGTAAATATCTGAATTCATATATACAGGGCTGGGCGATAGGATGATGTAATCAGATATCGCAATATTTTTTAAATAAAAATATCATGAACATATTTCTTGCATATGACCCAGTCCTAATATGCACATCACTTATGATATTATAAAATCACTATGAACCATTTCCATGTTCTTGAAACATCTCTTTCAACTCAAGTTACAGTTAATAGTTTATACTCCTCCTGCCATTGCATCACTTAAACGTAATTTTGCCAACCGAAATGCGCAGGCACTGTTGCATGACGTCATCAGAATGCTGGCAGTTGAATTTGTGTATGACAAATATTCTGTAATGACCAGGTTTACCACTATTCAGTCTTAGATTCTTATTTAAATGTATACACTTTTCATAAATAGAATAACTCTTTAAACTATTCCGATTTCCTATGCACCTGAAGTTAAGCAATATTGCATAAGTGATTACGCAAAGTACAATTATGCATAAAAGAAACACCATTCAATTATTTTTACGACTTGCCTTTGTGACATGTTCATTATGCAGTTTGTTCAGGACTGATTACTAATCCCATAAGCATTTCAATAAGACAGATGACCTCAGTAGACCATTGCTGGCGAAACATTTCATGGACTACTGCTGACCCGAACACAAACAGGATCTTTGGACATAAAGCTTTCTCTCATCACATATAAAATTCATGTTGCCAACTTGACGTTCTGCTAGTAACCATAAAGGTTTTACTGTTAAAACTGGCATGTTTTTAAGCATTAAAACCTCCTTGGAAACAGAGAAGAAATACAGGCCAGTAATTACGCCAACTGCTAGCTATTACCAGTCTTACAAATACATCTACCTAAATGGAAAAAGACTAAAATCTCCAAAACCGTCAGTCAAGGTTACGATCAAATAACATATTTCAAATCAGGAATAAAATCTTACAACAATGGCCCACTAATAACACTATGTAACACAATTTTTGTTCGTGGGTAGTAAGTGTTATTTCCTAATTGCTTATGCCTCAAAAGTACAGAAAATGGCTATTATTCCCCACAAACTTTGCATTTGTGACCAGGACAGTGATATTTTGAAATGTACCTATTTCCAGTGAGAAAACGGGCGAATTTGTGTCTTTTCGTTCACATAAAGTCAGAAAAAAACAACATATGAATCCAAAATCCTTCTTTATCTGTGGTCCGACGAAGACACCGGCTTTGACCTTTGGCTCAGACAGCTTAGGGAAGAAGTCTTGAAGGTACTTGAAGGCTGCCGACTCCTTATCTAGAGCTCTGACAAATTGTTTCATAAGGCCCAATTTGATGTGCAGTGGTGGCATCAGCACCTTCCGGGGGTCCACCAGTGGCTCCCACTTGACGTTGTTCCTCCCCACAGAGAACTTGGTCCGCTGTGGCCAGTCCCACCTGTGGTAGTGCACCTTGGTGTCCCTGCTGTCCCAAAGGCAAAGATAGCAGGGAAACTTGGTAAAACCGCCTTGGAGACCCATCAGGAATGCCACCATTTTGAAGTCTCCTATGACCTCCCAGCTGTACTCATCATACTTCAAGGTGTCCAAGCAAGGTCTTGATGCTGTTGTGATCCTCTTTGAGGTGCACCGAGTGAGCCAGGGGAAGAGATGGGTACTTGTTACCATTATGGACTGGTACGGCTTTGAATATTACCTTAGTATAAATATGGATTATCCATGTTAATTTGTGTTGGTTTTTCTGACTTCATGAGAACAGAAAGACACAAATTCGCCCGTTTTCTCATTGGAAATAGGTACATTTCCAAATATCACTGTCCTGGTCACAAAAGCAAAGTTTGTGGGGAATAATGGCCATTTTTTATACTTTTGAGGCATAAGCAATTAGGAAATAACCCTTACTACCCAGGAAAAAAATAAAAAATAAAAAACTGTTACACCGTATAATTAGTCTGAATTAATAGGTAATAAAACTCAGACTGTTCAAGCTTGCCAGTGTTAGTGGTGCTCACAGTTGTGTGCTCCTTTTACATTTTCCCTTTTTGAAGTCATGCAGTCTGAGTCTTGTCTCATACTTTGCAGTGAACAGTGGTATGTGGGTGTATATCTGTGAAGGTGCTTTCTATTAGTCCAACTTGTGTTTGTAACACTTTTGCAGCTGGAGCTGCGTGTCTGTTCGACAGTGTCTAGTTTATTTGCTTGTGTGGTTCTGGCACTGTAAGTATGGAGTTAATACGGGGTGATGGGATTATAGTGTGTGTGTGTAAATGATTGTATGTCCTTCGCTGCAGGCGTAACTTGAAGGCGTGTCTGCCTGCCTGTCCAGTACAGAATGGTGTGTGTGTTGCAAGCAGATGGACGTGGACTTGGGCTGCGCTGTTGTTTTGTGTGTTGGGTTTTATTTAATTTTTTTGGTTGAGTTTCTTTCTTGCCCTTGTCGATTTGTTTCTTTGTATTTTTGTTATCCTCTGCTGGTCCCAGTGAGTTTCTTTTTCTGGAGTCACTTTAGTGTCATATTTTAATTATTGCTTTTTCATGTCAAACTGTAATATTTATTGTGTTTAGGAAGGACCTTTGTTTCACTGTTTGAGGTGATAGTTTATCACTGTTATACTGGTTTGCTGACTTGTGTAGTGTGCGCACGAGAGTGTGTGGTAACTGGTGTGTTGGGCCTATCTGGGTGCGGTTTGCTTCCCTGAAGGTCGGCCCAAGCCCTCTTTTAGCTGTTTATAAACTAATAAAGTATTGAGTCGGTTTTGTAGTATGTAAAAGCTAAATGTTTGTGTGACAAGGTGGAGGGTGGGGCCGGGCCGTGAGTATGCATGCCCGGCCCCCAATCGGGCTAATCAGCCAAGGAGAGGGATAAAGCCAGCTGGTTGTGGCAGTTCGAGAGAGACAGCCACATGCAGCTGCTGTGTGTGCGTTTGTGTCTTTTTGTTTAAGTTTACATTAAATATTACTTTGACTGTTCAGCTGGTTCCCACCTCCTCCTTTCCCATTCTAACCGTTACAGTTTGTATGCGACGTGTCCCCAGTTTAGGTTTCTTTTACCTTGACGAAGGTTTGTGTTTCTGGGCACAGCACATTCTCCTTCTTCCTGGGTATAAAGAGCCAGTGTCCCTACTAAGGGTCTGGTTTCAAGTAAGGTTTAATTCCCTGGGTGAAAGTCCCAAGGTGGCGTAGTCAATCTCTCTCTTCTAAATTAAAACCTCAATTAGTCATTGTACTCCGCCCTCCACTCTGATACACAAATTTGGCAAATGGCAAAGATTGACCATTTTCAGAATGCATGAAAAATTTAAATTAGACACACAGCTTGCTTCTGAGTTTCAAGTCTATTACCCTGCAACTCTGACTAAGCGACTATGACATGTCCTTTCTCTTTGCAATAGCCAAAATCCATATATGTCCATCACAGAACAATGCAGCACTGGTTGAATGACAAGAACGATGTATGCAGATGTAAATGTCCAAAAATATATGGACCTGTGCAGCATTAATACGTGGAGAACAATCATTACCATATACTGTGTGTGAGAATACTGGAAATAAATATAAGTGCTGATTCAGAAAGGTGGTGCAAAACAACAGAAATACAGAAAGAGAAAATAAATGAAATATTAGGATATGAGATTAACCCTTTGATGCATGAACCTTTCAATCACAAAAACATCAATGCATTTATATATGTATATATATATATATATATATATATATATATATATATATATATATATATATATATATATATATATATATACACACACATTTCTAATCTTTATTTTTCCTTTTTCAAAATGTAATATTTTAAAGACTTAACAGTCCATTGAAATAGATAATGGTAAATATTCCCAAGGTACTTGGTACATCACCAATTTTGTCAGCCATGTTGACTTCATGTTGTCATAAATAAAAAACAGAATGACATATAAACTGATCAGTTATATAGAATTATGTGCAAGGGTCAAAGGTAATCACTCATGGTAGTTTGGATGCAATAACACACCCTAAATGGTTAAAAATGGCTTTTAAACACCATGCACCAGAGGGTTAAAGTGAATACAAACTACAGGCTTTGACTACTATATGCACAGATGTGGGATAGCTTTATGTCTGCCTGCATCGTATTCAATTTATTAAAAATGATACACATCACAACACTGAAATATCTGAGAGCATCAATGTAGACAGGTGCAACAAAAACACAATGATGAAGCTAATGAAGTGTCCTCCTTTATCAGGCAGGTGCTTCTTGAGCCAGACGTGAATGTTGATGGATGGATGATGGATAAGTGGAGACGAGGGTGGAGGAGTTTTTAGGGGTACCGGTGTCCCTGGAGCTCCAGTGGAAGCAAGGTGAGATGGAGAAATCCAGCTCCTTTATTACCTTACGCCTGCGCTCAGCTCTTTCTCGCGAGCGCCTCCTTTTCTCGCGGGCTTTCTCCAACATCTTCAGGTCGGGAGCTTGCTCCATCTCCACCCGGGCTTTTTTGATGCTCGCTGCAGCGTGCGCCATATTCCCTCAATAGTAGCAAACAAGCAGGAATTGAGGATGGAATGATGCTGGCAATGAAGGAACAAGTCTAAGGTGACTTTCAAGCCCAAGGCTGGACAAGCGACGCCCGCTGTCACAGCTCTGAAACAACGCAGGGAGATAAAGAGAGAGAAAACAGGAGGCGAGAGACAAGCAGTGATGCTCAACTCCTCCCACGACAGGTCTAATTAGACTCGCTGCAGCACAGCCGCATCCTTGTCCTCTCTGTTCTCTGGAAAACAGCATTTAAGGTACGGGTGTGCGAGCGAGAGAGCTAGAAAAGGGGTGGGGAGTTGGGGGGTGTATAAGCGTAAATAATATGAACAGAATGCAGCAAGTGGGACAGACCCATCCCCCCCATTTGTTGACAATCCAGCGTTAGCCGCTTAGCTAGTCACAATCAGTCATTAGAAAACACGGCTTCCCCGACCAGTCCTGTTATTTCCATGGTCTCTAGGCAGGTTGGAGGGGGACTGAAGGGTGTGGTTTGCATACCGTACCGCTCACTGTTGCTTAAGAGGAGAAAATGGGTGCAGCCATGCGAGGAAAACCAAGAGGGGGGAGATGAAAGATTGAAGACACCTCTCTCCTATCCCGCGGAATTCCCACATCCCCCTCCCAACCTGCAGAGGAGGACATGGTGCAGTCTGCCTCCGTGCGTGTGTGTGATGCTGGCTGTATCTCATTTCACGCAAGCAAGCATACATGGCATGCTCCTTTGCTTGGCACGTTAACTGTGCTTCTTTTCACCATATACATGGACAAAACAGAGACAGATGAAGAACACAAAATGGGAAGAATGTTCTAGAATGTCCCACAATATAATTAATTTTGATTGTTTACAAGTGACTTTGTCCCAATTTTGAAAGGAAGATACATTGAATATACAGATACTGTATATACTGTATATATATATATATATATATATATATATATATATATACATACACACACACACACACACACACACACACACACACACACACACACACACAGGTGGCCAAAAGTTTGGAATAATGTACAGATTTTGCTCTTATGGAAAGAAATTGGTACTTTTATTCACCAAAGTGGCATTCAACTGATCACAATGTACAGTCAGGACATTAATAACGTGAAAAATTACTATTACAATTTGAAAAAAAAATTGTACTTCAAAGAGTTCTCATCAAAAAATCCTCCACGTGCAGCAATGACAGCTTTGCAGATCCTTGGCATTCTAGCTGTCAGTTTATCCAGATACTCAGGTGACATTTCACCCCACACTTCCTGTAGCACTTGCCATAGATGTGGCTGTCTTGTTGGGCACTTCTCACACACCTTACAGTCTAGCTGATCCCACAAAAGCTCAATGGGGTTAAGATCCATAACACTCTTTTCCAATTATCTGTTGTCCAATGTCTGTGTTTCTTTGCCCACTCTAACCTTTTCTTTTTGTTTTTCTGTTTCAAAAGTGGCTTTTTCTTTGCAATTCTTCCCATAAGGCCTGCACCCCTGAGTCTTCTCTTTACTGTTGTACATGAAACTGGTGTTGAGCGGGTAGAATTCAATGAAGCTGTCAGCTGAGGACATGTGAGGTGTCTATTTCTCAAACTAGAGACTCTTGTTCAGTTGTACATCTGAATCAGAATGAGCTTTATTGCCAAGAATGCTTACGCATACAAGGAATTTGTCTTGGTGACAGAAGCTTCCAGTGCACAAACAATACAGCAACAAGACAGAGGTAATAATAAAAAAGTAAATAAAATAGAATAAAAATAAAAAGTGAATAGAAAATAAAGTATTTATAGAATACACAATAGGACAATATATATATATATATATATTTATATATATATACAAATCTGTTATATACAGAAGCAAGTGATTGAAATGGCAGAAGAGGTGTGGTATGTTGGATAAATATAAATAGATTAAACTGTGTATTGCACATAATTATTGCTCAATGGGGCAGTTTTAACTGTTCATGAGATGGATAGCCTGAGGGAAAAAACTGTTCCTGTGCCTGACGGTTCTGGTGCTCAGAGCTCTGAAGCGTCGGCCAGAAGGCAACAGTTCAAAAAGGTAGTGGGCAGGGTGAGTGGGGTCCAGAGTGATTTTTCTAGCCTTTTTCCTCACTCTGGAAGTGTATAGTTCTTGAAGGGAGGGCAGGGGGCAACCAATAATCCTCTCTGCTGTCCGAACTTTCCTTTGTAGTCTTTTGATATCCGATTTCATAGCTGAACCAAACCAGACAGTTATTGAAGTGCAGAGGACAGACTCAATGACTGCTGAGTAAAACTGTATCAGCAGCGCCTGTGGCAGGTTGAACTTCCTCAGCTGGCGAAGGAAGTACAACCTCTGCTGGGCCTTTTTCACAATGGAGTCAATGTGGGTCTCCCACTTCAGGTTCTGTGAGATGGTAGTGCCCAGGAACCTGAATGACTCCACTGCTGCCACAGTGCTGTTTAGAATGGTGAGGGGGGTCCGTGTTGGGGTGTTTCTCCTAAAGTCCACTATCATCTCCACTGTTTTGAGCGTGTTCAGCTCCAGGTTGTTTGACCACAGCAGTGAGCCAGTCGTTCAACCTCCCTTCTGTTTACAGATTCATCGTCATCTTGAATGAGGCCGATGACAGTGGTGTCATCTGCAAACTTCAGGAGCTTGACAGAGGGGTCAAGCTGGCTTGTCATCTGGCCTTCCACATCTCTTCTGTCCTTGTTAGAGCCAGTTGTCCTTTGTCTTTGAAGACTGTACTGTACACCTTTGTATGAAATCTTCAGTTTTTGGCAATTTCAAGCATTGTATAGCCTTCATTCCTCAAAACAATGATTGACTGATGAGTTTCTAGAGAAAGCTGTTTCTTTTTTACCATTTTTAACCTAATATTGACCTTAAGACATGCCAGTCTATTGCATACTGTGGCAACTCAAAAACAAACACAAAGACAATGTTAAGCTTCATTTAACGAACCAAATAGCTTTCAACTGTGTTTCATATAATGGCAAGTGATTTTCTAGTACCAAATTAGCAATTTAGCATGATTACTCAAGGATAAGGTGTTGGAGTGATGGCTGCTGGAAATGGGGCCTGTCTAGATTTGATCAAAAATGACTTTTTTCAAATAGTGATGGTGATGTTTATACTTTTTGATCAGTTGAATGCCACTTTGGTGAATTAAAATACCAATTTCCTTCCGAAACAGCAAAATCTGTACATTATTCCAAACTTTTGGCCGCCAGTGTATAATCTCCTGGTCCTATAGTACTCCAAAATCAAAAATAAATACAAAATTATATTTTGCATGCATAAAATGAAGCCTATTTTTAGGGCTATTAAAATGTATTACATTACATTATTTTCATGACAGTTAGGCACCTTTTACCCACAATTCTTATTACCACAAATGCAATAATGTATTATTTAAATTGTAAAGTATATATACATAATAGTAGTACAGTAATGCAACTGCCTTTCATTTTCAGTGATTTTATTTATTTAAAATGACCATGTTCCAGAAGTGAAAATCATCATTGAAAACACTGGGAACAGTTAAACGTCTGGACGAGTTGCGGTAATGAGAATGTGCTTAAAGGAATGTTCCAGGTTCAATAAAAGTTAAGCTCAAATCGACAGCACTGTGTCATAATGTTCATTAACACAAAAATAATTTTGATTTCCCTCATTTATTAAAAAAAAGGGTTAGACAAGGGTTGTTACAGTATGTTGCTTGCTATGAAAGTGAATGGGGCCAGTCCATAAATTTTACAATACACATTGTTTTATAATTATAACCAAAAGACATAAACATTATACAAATGAACATGATTTTGGTGTGATAGAATTGCTTACTGACCTTATCTATGTAAAGTTATCTCTAATATTACTACTTTGTGGTTATCAACATTATGCCACAAATGCTGCTGATTGAGCTTAACTTGTACTGACCCCGGAACAGTCTTTTAAGTGTCCTTAAAATAATGTTGCAATGCAAAAAATCCTAATGGTCCTAAATGTAGGCTTTGTTTTCATTATGCAAAATCTTTTTCTATTGATTCGGGCTTAAACATGACCAGGTCATTTTCTTAACAGGTATCACACATGTGCGTTTCATAAACTTGTCCTGTCATTTTTAAAGAAATACTGTAAAAGGGATCAGAAAAATTGCATTCATTTTTTCATATTAAATGTCCTTATACTCCAATCTTATAGAGTTCTCTGTGATAAACAGATTGAGAGTGTGAACACGCGTATGATGCTACCTTTGATAAAATCCAACCATCATCTGAAAGAAAATGTCTGTAAACTAACAAGAAAATACTGAAATATGGAAGATAATATCCATTTGAAACTGTTATGACATGCATGTAGCCAGTCGAACAGATATAAAAACACATCCAGTTCCTAAAAGCTTATTTTTTTTCAGAAACAAGCTATTCTTAATATAATAATATTCACACAATGTAAATCAGTCCTTACTAAATCTTGGCCCACAACTACAATAGCCTACATTGTTATGATGCAACACAAGCCCACCAATAAGAAACAGACCTTAAACCCTACCATCACTACCTAGAAGCAACCTTGAGATAACCGTGTATTGTGTAAGGACATAATCTGTGGCAGGGCAGTGCACAGTTTTGTCCATTTTAATATCCCATCAAAAATCAACACAATGCGGATGGCTGTTCCACCATAAATCCTTTATCATGGCACCATCTGCTGGTTGACCACTGCTATCTATTATACTGCTATCTAATGGTGCATCATTATGTTCATAACATACACTATAGGAACTGACAGATTTGACACGTACATTTCTACAATGTCATTTTCAGACCATTAAATATCATTACAGTTAGTGCAATTAGCTGATGCTCAGGTGATCTTTTTTTTAAAGGAATAGTTCACCCAAAAATAAAACTTCTCTCATCATTTACTCACCCTCATGCCATCCCAGATGTTTATGACTTTCTTTCTTCTGCAGAACACAAATGATTTTTAGAAGAATATTTCAGCTCTGTAGGTCCATACAATGCAAGTGAATGGTGACCAGAACTTTGAAGCTCCAAAAAGCACATAAAGGCAGCATAAAAGCAATCCATACAACTCCAGTGGTTAAATCCATGTCTTCAGAAGCTATGTAACTTATTTTGGGTGAGAACAGGCCAAAATGTAACTTCTTTTTCACTATAAAACTTGACATCTGTAGTCTCCTTGGTGATCATGATTTCAAGCTTGATTACACTTCCTAGTGCCATCTAGCAGTCTGCACATGCATCAAGCACTTGGAAGCATAATCGAGCTTGAAATCATGATCGTGCCTAGAGAATGCAATGGAAAGATGTACTGTGAAAAAGGAGTTATATTTTGGTTTGTTCTCACCCAAAACAGATTGGATCTCCTCTGAAGACTGGCCCCAAAGTGAGCCTTGATTCTCCCAAGGTTATTCTTTTCCATTTACATCTTATGAAAATGTATTTATTTATTTATTTTTTTACTTGCCACAGTCACATTTAGCTTTCTCACTGGGGGTCTAAATACAGATATTATTAACTTATTAAGGCACAATCAACAATCACAATTTTATCAAATTGCACAATGATGATATTACAGCTTTATTTTCTGTTATAGCATAATTTCCTGTAAAGCTGCTTTGAAATGACGTCTGTTGTGAAAAGCACTATACAAATAAAAATGACGACTTGACTGAACCACTGGAGTCTTGTGGATTACTTTTATGCTGCATTTATGTGCTTTTTGGAGCTTCAAAGTTTTGGTCACCATTCACTTGCATTGTATGGACCTACAGAGTTGAGGTATTCTTTTAAAATATTCTTTTGTGTTCTACAGAAGAAAGAAAGTCATATACATCTGGGCGGCATGAGGGTGAGTAAATGATGAGTGAATGGTTATTTTTGTGAGAACAAAATGTGTGTCACTGTACTGTATTATACCTGAAAAATTGCTGTTACTAAAAACACTGTTGCTGTATCAGCAAGTAACAAAAGTAACAAATTTAGTCTTAAAAATGATGCATACCAATATTGAGCTTCATCAAGTTTAAAACATAAAAACATGAGTGACCAACCTTTATGTGATTTTAGTATTTAGAGGGCAGAGAAGGTGACAGATCTATAAGTGTGTGTTAGTGTGTGTTGGAGTATATTTATAGTATATAGTATATTTGAGTGTAATCTGGGGGTGACTCCCAGATTACACTAGTGATGCCATCTGTTTGGATGCTAACACACACGGAAATCCTTTTCAGTTCTAAATGCAACCTCACACATATTTCTGCTAAACAACACAACATTTGGAATGCATCTTCTTGTAGACACCCTGTATGTATGTACAAAATTTCATGATGTTCGACCAAGATGGCATTTTACTCTTAACTTCAAATGCATTCTGGTTCAATCATCTTTGCCTGCATGCAGCTTTGAATGAAAACGTAATGCTGGGTAACAAAACATAGGCGTTACCGTTACCAATGGAAGAAAACTAGGCCCTAGTGCAATTAATTCTAGTTGTGAGTCCCAAGAGCCAAACACACACACACACACACACACACACAATGTACGCTGCCATGTCCGGCCCTGCGCTCTTGGGTCCAATTATTCTGTGATCCATAAAGATCAGAGATGAACTGCTGTTCAGTTATACAGTGTGTGTGCATGTAACTGTTAGAGGGAGAGGGAAGAAACAAAAGATAAAACAGCCAGAAAAGACGCGCAGAGAAACTTTAGTTTTTACCATATTCTCTCATCGTGTACTCATACCATCCCAGATCTGTATGACTTTCTTTCTTCTGCAGAATACAAATTATGATTTTTAGAAGAGTTTTTGAGAAATGCTCGGTAACGCGTGCCACGGGGCCGCGTAATGCGTGGGTGGGCGCCGAGTTTTGTGTGTGTGTTGAGGGAAGCTGCCGTTTATAAGACGGGAGGATTTTACGTGGAGTGTGGGTTGATTTTTCTCTGAGATGCCCGGAAGTGCGCCACATGACCGTGAAATGCGCGAGTGGGCATGGATAATGGCCACAGATAGCTGCCGCTTATCAGATGGGAGCTTCTCATTCAGAGCGCGAAATTATGTGGAGTAACTCGTATCAATGGCCAGTGCGCATTCCTCACCCTCGCTGTGGAGAGGGGCCGTAACATCCTCCATGGACCATTCTCCCATGTCTGATGTTGCGAGGGACACGGCATCATTATCATCGTCATACCCACCAAATATGACAACACCATGCTCATTTATAGAGGGCCAGAGGTTGTCACTTGCGCACTGCACTGGCAAAGAAGGTGAACTGCTGCAAGGTGTCTGTCGACGGTGAAGAAAGGGCTGATCAAGACAAGATGATTGTCGAAGACGAGACGATGTCGGTCTTGAAGGAAGAAAATTCAGAAGAAATGGTGATTGAGCACCCGCTTATATAGGGCAAATGCATGCCTAAAAGGGCGGGCTCAAACACCATTGCCAATCATAAGATTGCCGTTATGATACAAGGGCTTCAACTAGGTCGTGGAAAAATAATTCCCCCCCAAAGCGTTTCACTGCAATGTCGAGTGAACTGAATCGATAGGGAACAGTGCGAGCTGTGAAACGGTCCTTATAATTGTTCATGGCAGCAGCTTCTCAGTAAAGGCATAGGCATCTCAGAAATTTTATTTTTATTTGTCCTTTATTTAACCAGGAAATAAAACTCACTGAGATTAAGAACATTTATTTATAGATGAACAGATACAATTGAGTGCCAAGTGACCCTATTATACAGCTCACAATGATGAGTAGTAAAGTTACAATTTGTTATAAATGTAAGTGCACCATGATAAATAGTGTCTAACGAATGTAAAAGATAGGATGGTGCAGATATATACAAAACATCTCCACAATCAAGCACAGGCAGAAAAGTAGCTGAGACTAGTTTCTTTTTTGCATCAAATGAAAAACAAGACCTCTTTTCTTCTTAAGAAAAAAACCTAGCTTTACCTTGAGTTTTGTCCCTAACTGAATTACATGAGACTTAAAAGATAATGATTCATCAAGTATAAAACCAAGATATTTATATACAAATACAGACTCTATTACAGTACCCTGCAAAATGTGAAGAGATGCTAGATTTGTTGTTGATTTCTTTGAGTTTGAGAAAAACATGGCTTTTGTTTTATCAGCATTTAAAACAAGTTTTTAGCTATAAAGCCTTTGTTGCACAACATCAAATGCAGACTGTAGTTGACACACAGCTTGATGTATAGTGGGAGCACAACAATAAATAACAGTGTCATCGGCATAGAAATGAAAACTACAATTTATAATATCAAAATCAAGGCAATTAATATAAATAGTAAAAAGTAGTGGCCCTAGAACAGACCCCTGAGGAACACCCTTGGTGATCTGTAAAAGTGCAGATGAGTGACCTTCCATTTGCACCCATTGTGTTCTGTCATTTAAATAGTTTGCAAACCAAGATATAGTGTTATCAGATAGTCCTATATTTTTAAGTCTAAGTTTCAATATTTCATGATCGACAGTATCGAAGGCTGTAGATAAATCGATAAAAAGGGATTCACAATGATGTCCTTTATCAAGGGCCTCGATGATGTCATTCACGACCTTCATAGCAGATGTAGTGGTACTGTGTTGTGGCAGCGGAGGCGTGGTCAAGCTTCCGCCCGGAGAGAGAGAGAACTATGGGCAGCTGCCCTGTATGTGTTTATGTTTGCGTGTTTTTGTTTAAGTTTATTATTAAACTTTATATTGTCAAGCCGGTTCTCGCCTCCTTCTTTCCCTTATAACCCCTTTACATGTGTTTTTTCCTAAAGCCTGACTGGTTAATAGATAAAATATTAATTTCAGATAAATACAAAGACAATTGTTCACTGATAAAAGTTTCTAAAACCTTCGAAAGAACGCAAAGTTTAGAAATGGGTCTATAGTTATCCAATTTAGTAGGATCACCACCTTTTTACAAAGGAATAACAAAGGCAGATTTCCACATCTTTGGGATTTCATTTGAGTATAAGGAAAGTTTAAAGATATACTGTACGTTAATGGAGGAGAAATAAAGTCAGCTGCTAATTTTATAAATAAAAGGTTCTAATTGATCTGGACCAGCTGACTTATTTGTATCTAGTCATTTGAGAGCTGTCTGAACCTCATGGATGGTAAACGGTCAAAAACTAAAATTAAGATTCATTAGACGTCTCTCTCCATAGTCAATATCTGATTTCATATCAGTGATTTTAAGTGCCTGGAATAGAGATCCAGTATCAACAAAGTGCTTATTAAAACAATCAAGCCGAAAATTTGGTGAGGTTGTCCATTATACATGATGGAAGCACTGTAGTCTTTTTAGTGCCAGGTAAGGAATCAATATTTTTCCAAAATTTCATTGGTTTACTTAAATTCAATGTTGTTTCAGTATGGAAATATTCAGCTTTAGCTCTTCTAATCGCTACTGTGCATTTATTTCGTAATTGTCTAAAATAGAGCCAATCTGATTGAAGATCAGAGCGCCTAGCCCTGGCCCATGCAACATCACACTCATAAAGCAAATTAGAATAAGTAACTAAGTAATAACGCGAGTTACAAAATGTGGTGTAATTCAAATATCTTTATTAAATATCTCCCGATTAAATGGCATTAACAACATGCGCTCTTTCTCCGCTTTCCTTGTATCTCTTGCCCTTGTGAGAGAGTGCGTGTTCCCCTCATTAAAATTCAAGCAGCAGCAAGTGAATACAATATTAATACAATCATCCAACTAAATTAAAAAGCAGGGAAGGAATTTATAAAAAATAACAATTCTTTATGCAATATTAAGATACCATAATATAATGTATTATATATTATGCAAAAATAAAATAGAAATAAAATAAGGAATAATAATAATGATATGAAATAATGACAATGAAGCAATAACCAAAAATGTCACATTAAGTTTAATTGCACCCATGGGTTATCATGTTTGGCTTCATTTTTATAGGGCTGTCTATCTTAAAGGTGCAATATGTAACAGTTTTCATGTAATATTCGCACTTTTTTGCCAATGTGTGAACGGCTTGTAATGTAACTTAAAAAATGAGCCCTTCCCGGACTTCCTAGGTTGCCTATTAAAGCCTGTAGACTGATTTTCATGCGAAGGGAGTGGGTTGCTTTTGCCGGGAAAATCCAAAGGATGTGATGTTTATGCGTGCTCCCGAGAGCCTCGCCTCAGACAGTAATAGCTTCTCTTCCGCTATTCAATAGCGACAACAGTCTGCAACACTGGGTAACGTTATCTTAGAGATGGAATCCAGCAAACGTCCGGCTCCCAGCACAACACCAACTCCTACACAAACTCTGAGTAAGCCAAAAAAAAAAAAAAAAAAAAACATTTATCTACTGAATCCCATCTGGCTAAGCGGGAACATGATCGTGGTCGAGCAAAAACTAGAGTGAACATCGGCAGGGCATTTGATTCCTGGAGGACCTTCGTTGGGGATCAAAACCGACCCTGAATTGGTGTTCTTATTATTGGAGAGTAAAACAATCATAACTGTGTAATTTTAATTATGCTACCTCATCTGTCAGCATGATGCCAGTGAATCACATTGTCTCTTTGTACATTACGCCATTGTTTTGGTCGATGCTCGCTCGCGTCCCTAGGGAGTGTGAGTGCGAGCACGAGCAACAGGTGGCTGACTGCAGTTCACTTAATGGCCACAGGTGTCATTAATAACAAGGGTTTCTGAATCTTACATACTGCACCTTTAATAAAGAGAATATTTTGTTAGCCTATACTTGTTTTAAAGTCTTTTCAAATAAGCCTTTTAAACTTTTTTAACTTTTTTTGTCAGCAAAAATCTAGGCAAAGTGATATTACTGGGAAGAGGAAATTCAATTAATAGTGACAGTGTGTAGAAAACTTACATAAAGCCATTTATGACAGAGATCCTGATAAAAAGGTGAAATGATCGGTATCGGCCGATCAGGAGACAAGAAGATCGATGCTCGGTATCGGCTGTAAAAATCCTAATCGGAGCATCCCTAGTAAAACCCCCTCCGAACACCTTAACAATCACATAGCAACATACTAAAACCACTCAGGACACCTAGCCACATAGCAACACAATAAAGAAAATCACTCAGGACATAGCATCCACATAGCAACGCACTAAAAACCACTCGGAATACCTAAGCAACCATGTAGCAATGCACTAAAACATTCAGAATACCTTAGCAACTACATACTTTAGCAATATACTAAACACATTCAGAACACCTTAGCAACCACATACTGTAGCAATGCACTAAAACATTCAGAATACCTTAGCAACTACATACTGTAGCAATGCACTAAAAACATTCAGAACATCTTAGCAACCACATACTGTAGCAATGCACTAAAAACATTTGGAACACCTTAGCAACCACATACTGTAGCAATGCACTAAAAACATTCAGAACACCTTAGCAACCACATACTGTAGCAATGCATTAAAAACATTCAGAACACCTTAGCAACCACATACTGTAGCAATGCACTAAAAACATTCAGAACACCTTAGCAACCACATACTGTAGCAATGCACTAAAACAATCAAAATACCTTAGCAACCACATAACAACGCACTAAAAAATACTTTGAACATCTAAGCAACCACACAGCAACACCTAAAAAAAATACTCAGAACATCTAAGCAACCACATAGCAACGCACTAAAAACATTCAGAACACCTTAGTAACCACATAGCAAAGTACTAAAACCACTAAGATCACCATAGTAACGACATAGCAATGCAATAAAACAAGCGACTGTAAAAAAAATTCAATTTAAACAACTTTACAGCTCAAATAATGCATGAGTTTTAACAGAAGAATTAATGTAAGTGCTTTTATAAAAATTATAAGCTTCACATTTCTGCCATTAAACGCTCCAAAAAGTGTCCCCATAGTAAGTGATTCACTGTAACCTCAATTTTTGCTTCTTTTTTTTTTTTTTTTTTTTTTTTTTATAAAGAAAAGGAGGGGCAAGTCAAAATGATTTTTTTGTGGTAATCAACATTATGCCACAAATGCTGTTGATTGAGCTTAACTTGTACTAAACCTGGAACAGTCCTTTAACCAAATAGCTTGATACAATTGTGGTGCCAACCCTGTTGTCTTGTGGTCCACCCTGTTACATCATGCTTTTGTCATCATAGTATATTGATGTTGTGAATGTAGTGTAGTGATACACTAGATGTAGTGATATAAAAATGTCCTGTAACAGGGTGGACAGATTTCCTAGACCACAAGTGAAATATTTGGTCATTATTAGGTTATACTAGCCTGAGCTTGACAAGTGTGTTTTTCTGATAGAAAAACATATTCTCCCACAGATAGGATTAAAAATAATTTAGTTTTAAGAATTTCTTTCAACAAACTTGCTCAGTCCAAAAGGCACCAAACTGTAGGAATGACCCAACCCCTTAATCTGACTCCCAAACCAAAGCCTAACCATCAGTAGAGAAAAAATGCAACGTTAGAGGGAACAATGCAACCTCTGAATCATACCCGTCGCTGATTATGCGTATTTGATTGCTTCCTGGTTTCAGCGCAAGATCCGATCCCAGGTCTCCCATGCTGCTGACACTATGCACTTCTGGTCGCGCCAGGAAGGTAAACATGCTTGAGCTGATTAAAAAATTTCTGATAGGAGATGCCGCTTTTCGGTGAGTCGGCATGATGTGTCCGATCATTGGGTAGCGAACTCTCGGAAACAACATGCTGACTTCCCATGTGATCATGTTGTCCTAACACCTGGGCAAACTCATACTGTAGCAACACACTTAAAAACACTCAAAAAATCTTAGCAATCACATAGCAATGCACTAACAACCACTCAGAACATCTTAGCAACCACACTGCAATTAAAAACCACTAAAAAACTAATTTCGGGCTAGTATGTGTTTAAGAACACCAAACATCAGTTGTACACTTCTCTTTGCAAGTTAAGGAACACACAATTACGAGATGACAAAATGTACATTTGACCTGTGGGTTAGGGGGCCTTTGCAGACTTTTGAAAAAGCAATTCTCTGGCTGGCTAACACTACACGCATGCATTGAGGAAAAAGCCTTACCTGAGCCGTCGCTCTGGTTATTCCTACACTCATGGGTGTTTCTGAGAGGTTTCAATGAGGTATGTACAAAAACAGGAATGACGAGATAATAAAATAGAAAAAGGGAACAAGGGATTGGGAGGAGAGATCTATTGAAGAACAGGCCACTGTGGATGGATGGATTACTGAGCACCAGACTGGTGGTATTAGTACACTGTGATCACAGACACACACACACACACTGAGATACTCGCAGGAAAAATGCTTAGAGGATTAAGGAGCTAGAAATAGCGGAGTCTTCCACTGACCCAGAATCAGATCTTAGTGTAGATATTCATTGAAACAGCCCTCAGGGAAACAAAACGCAGATACACGCACTCTAACACTCATAGTCTGTGCACAGGGGATGTCCAAGACCCCGGCACAAATTATCAATGCAGAACGTCATATTCACTCATAAACACACACAGCTCTCACTATGTTTGTGAGGATGTTTTCAAAAATTTCACAAGTATAGCCAAACCTGCACACACATACACATGTTAACTTAGCCCGCTACTGTAAATGAGGTACCCAAAGAGAGGTTTTGTCAGATTTAGCTTACTTCTGGGGACAGTTTTGTCACCAAACATTAGCTAAGCAAGCATGCACAGCTGCACAGACAGGGCAAATCTTACTTGTTTTAAGGCTAAATAAAAGCAGTTGAATCGCCCGCTAGAAAGACAGCAGTTATGTCATTAGAGAACTAACATTTTCCCTATAGGCCCCCAGTATTTGCTGCCTTTCTAAAAACTTGTGCAGATTAAACTTGGGCAAACCTGTTAATCAAAAAAGTGGTGGATTTGTGAGGTTTACAGGCATTAAATCTTACTGTCCCTGAGTGTTTCAGCCACACACACACACACACACACACACACACACACACACACACAAAAGCCAGAATCTCTTTCAGAGTGATATGTGTTATTATGAAACAATATTTGGCTTGACAGAGAGAAGAAAGAGAAAACAAACTGTCACATGATCATATTTAAGTGTGTATGGTGGTAATGCACACATGAACGTCCATTTGTACATCCTAGGGTCAACACTAATTTTTTGTGTATGATCCTGTTAAACAAAAAAATTATATTTTTAGGACAGGTCTTCTACAATGAACAGGTTTTCAGTTAACAAGTTCTAGAAGAGATCTTGAAATTGGCTTGGAATTTCAGAACTCAAAACATCCTCTTCAATACAAAAAGAGCAGTTATTTAAACTAAGCTGCAAAAACTGCTCATTTGGATTTTCCAGACTTTGTGACGTCACAGAGATGAATACATCAGCACATGACTGCCTTTACAGCAAGACATTAATGCCTACTTTTACATCATCGCACCCTTAGCCCGCCCAATGGCGCTCAGCCAAAAAGGTAAAGAGGACAGTACAAGACAGATATTCCTTCACACCAAAGGGGATTTACACAGGACACCTTCTTCTGCCAATCTGGACTATATTTTTTTTAAGTTTTTCAACATAAACATGCAATAGATGAGCTGCTTATAAAAGAAGCAATGTCAAGTTATAACTCTTAAAAGGAATACCCCCATTTTGCGTCTTGCTGTTTTGAGTATAAATTCATCCTGGAGACATTTTTGCACCCATCTGCACTATTTTTAATTGTTGGTCTATGTAAACATACATTAGATGGACATCTTTAACCGTTTGTATGAGCTTCTGGCTATTTGCACCGCATTTTAAGAGCGGTACAAATGTTTTTTTTAAAACATGTTTGTTCTGCTCTATTTCACTACTGCTGCTGGCTGGGAGAACAGCGTCGCGTCCAAAGTAAACAGATGATGGAAGATGTGAGATGTCGTGCCTGTGAAAGCCAGCTTCTCTGCTTTGGCCTCTGTTGAAGCATCCTAACAACAGGAAATATTGACTGAAGTGCAACAAAGTTCCTGATTGCATCAGTGCAGGATGATATATGTGCGCACCATGTTTCACCATGGATTGGATTATGTGTGTTTAGAACATTATAGCGTGGATTCGATTGTATGTGTTCAACTCATTTTAGTGTGTTTTATGTGTATTTTTGGCTCATTTCAGAATGGATTGTACAGTATGTGTGTTCAGCATGCATTGCTTGTGAACCAGTCACAATATGATTCAAGCTTTGCAAAGTAACTATTGAAAGATGGGGCAGTTAAAAACACTATTAAACTCTAAGAAAACTTCAAAAATGCATGATAATCATAAAAATAAAACGTTTTACTTGGAAAAATATTCTTTGATAAATAACTTTTATGGAAATTATAAGGATATTTACACTTACTGAATTGAAGTGTAAGGAAAACTACTTTAATTACTTTTGATTTGATTGTTACACCACTTGACAGTTTTAGAGTCATTAAATCAAAATGTATGTAGAAAATGGTATAAAATTTGTCAAAAATATATGAAACCAACAAGAATACAAAGATTACATTTTTAAGAACTCTGCACATGCAACTAGAATAAAAAAAAATCATATTTGAATCATCAGATCTTTACTAATCATTGACCCAGACACACAAAAAGAATTCCTCTACAATACCAAGTTACAATACCTTTCCCTCTAAAACAAACATACTGTATATTTGATCAAGCTTAACAGCGCCTGTCATTATTCACAAAGAACTTCATATGATGTCATATAAAGGTAACCTTTTTAATTGTGTTCATTTTTCTATTGGAATAAATTGCTGCACTACAATGGACGTGACATCACAGCCTGTGAGTTTGTTAAGGTCTCTAAAGGGAGTCAATTTCAAATCGCTGTGGGCTAGAGTAATACAATTGCTATGTAGAGATCCCACTAGCTGGATTCTCTTGGAATGAAATCGATATGAGCCCAAGGGACAGTGAGCTGCTGAGCCTTGTGCAACTCTGTAGAGTTTGTGTCCAATTCCATTCCAACTAGCTATGTTGGATATCAGAATCAGAATGAGCTTTATTGCCAAGTGTTCTCACGTATACAATTGTTTTCAATATTACAGTGAGACTCAGAATATAAAACAAGGTAAGAGTATAAACAGACATACAAATAATAGGACATATAACAGAATGGTGTATGTACACGTGCAAGTGGTAATGTACAGTATGTGCAAGGTAGGGGTATGTACATTTATAGAATTAAATATGTGAATTTACATATGTACATGAGATATGTATTTACATTATTACACTATGGAGGAGTCCTGATCAATAATCCTCTCAGCAGTCCTAACTGTCCGCTGTAGTTTCCTTCTGTCTGATTTGGTGTCTGGACCGAACCAGACAGTTATAGATGTACACAGGACAGATTCAGTGAAGGCCGAGTAGAACTGTGTCAGCAGCTCCTGTGGCAGGTTGGACTTCCTTTAGCTGGTGAAGGAAATACAACCTCTGCTGAGCCTTCTTCACAATGGAGTCTATGTGGGTGTCCCACTTCAGGTCCTGAGGGATGGTAAAGCCCAGGAACCTGAATGACTCCACTGCTGCCACAGTGCTGTTCAGGACAGAGTATGGGGGGGGGGGGGGGTATTGATAGTGGAGATGATAGTGGAGTCCACTGTTTTGAGCATGTTCAGCTCAAGATTGTTGTGACCGCACCAGACAGCCAGCTGATCAACCTCCTGTCCGTATGCAAACTTCAGGAGTTTGACAGTGGTGTCTTTTGCAGTGCAGTCATTCGTGTACAGGGAGAAGAGCAGTGGAGAGAGAATGCATCCCTGAGGAGCACCAGTGCTAATAGTGAGGGTCCCTGATGTGAGTTTGCACAGTCTCACTAGCTGCTGCTTATCTGTCAGCAAGCAGGTGATCCATCGATAGATAGGGGTGGGCACGGAGAGCTGGGTCAGTTTGGTTGAGAGAAGATCAGGCATGATGGTATTGAAGGCTGAACTGAAGTCCACAAATAGGATCCTTGCATAAGTCCCAGGTCTGTCGAAGTGTTGCAGAATATAATGCAGTCCCATATTGACAGCATCATCCACAGACCTGTTTGCTCAGTAAGCAAACTGAAGGGGGTCCAGTAGGGATGCAGTGATCTCCTTCGGGTAGGCCAAAACCAGTCTCTCAAACAACTTCATGACCACAGACATGAGAGCGACAGGTCTGTAGTCATTAAGTCCTGTGATTTTGGGTTTTTTGGTGACCAGAATGATGGTGGAGCGTTTGAAGGAGCAGGGAACTTCACACTGCTCCAGTGATCTACTGAAGATCTGTGTGAATATGGGGGCCAGTTGGTCAGCACAGACTTTCAGACAGGCAGGTGAAACACCGCCAAGGCCTGAAGCTTTTGTTTCCGAAAGACCCAGCACACATCCTCCTAACAAATCATAAGTGCAGACTGAGTAGCAGGAGGAGGGAGGAGGGGGGTTCCAGGAGGTGTTGGTGTTTGTGTGAAGTGAAGATCAGAGCAGGGGAGGGGTGTGAGACCGAGCTTTTCAAACCTGCAGTAAAACACATTCAGTTCATCAGCCATTAGTTGACTCTCTACAGAGCGAGGGGGAGGTGTCTTGTACTTTGTGATGCTTTTTAGGCCTTTCCACAGAGATGCAGGATCGTTGGCTGAAAACTGTTTTTTCAGTTTTTCAGAGTAGCTTCTTTTAACCACTCTGATTTCCTTAGTAAGTGTGTTCCTGGCCTGGTTGTACAATGTTTTATCCCCACTTCTATAAGCATCCTCTTTGGCATGACGAAGCTGTCTGAGTTTTCCTGTAAACCATGGTTTATCGTTATTGAATGATAAAAATGTCCTAGTAAGGACATATCCTCACAGAAACTGATATATGATGTTACAGTATCTGTGAGCTTGTCCAGGTCTTCGGATGCAGCCTCAAAAACACTCCAATCAATGCATTCAAAGCAGGCTTGTAGTTCCAGCTCTGCTTCATTGGTCCATCTCTTTACAGACCTTACAACATGCTTAGCTGATTTTAGTTTCTGCCTGTAGGTCGGGAGAAAATGAACCAGACAGTGATCAGAGAGTCCTAAAGCTGCATGTGGGACAGAGCAATATGCATCCTTTACAGTGGTGTAGCTGTGGTCCAAAATATTTCTTTCTCTGGTGGAGCATGTGATGTGTTTTTTGTATTTTGGCTGTTCACGAGTGAGGTTAGCTTTATTAAAATCTCCCAGAATAAAGATAAGAGAGTCCAGGTGTTGTTGCTCCGTGTCTGTGATGTGATCAGCCAGCTGTTGCAATGCTGCGTTCACACATGCTTGTGGCGGGACATAAACACTCACCAGAATAAACGAGGAAAACTCCTGCGGTGAGTAGAAAGGCTTACAGTTGATGAACAGCGTCTTTAAATTAGGACAGCACATCTTCTTCAATGCTGTTACATCTGTACACCAACTTTCATTGATGTAAACGCATGTTCCACCGCCTCTCGTTTTCCCCGATATCTCCACGATGCGATCCGCTCTGAACAGCTGAAAGCCCGGCAGATGTAATGCGCTGTCCGGGATGGCTTCACTCAGCCAGGTTTCCATGAAACACAGAGCAGTGGAGTTAGAAAAGTCTTTATTTGTTTGAGTGAGCAGAAGCAGTTTGTCTGTTTTGTTGGCGAGGAAGTGGACAACAAAATGCTTGTTAATTTTTGCACCAACAAAAATAGTTTGGTTACAGTCTTGCAAACCATTGAAAGGTGTTTCTTTAATATTGGGCAATTTCATGTCCCAGAGGTTAATTTTTATTAAAACAAAGAGATTTAAACTTTTTTTTTTAATATGTGAAGGTCACATTAAAATTATATTTGAAACTTTTTAACAGGGCTTTATCATTTATTTATTTATTTTTTGGTACTTTTCAAATGCATTTTATGTAAAGATTTTTACTCCGCAATGCTAAAAATGCCTTAAGTTGAAGAAACGCCCAGAAATAAAATTAAACGTAAAAACACACACAAGTGGAGTGAGGGGCCGTTCACACTCAATGCATTTTTGCATCTGTCTGTGCTGCTTTTTTAAATGTTTTCCAGTGTACAAGGACACATTTAATATGTGAACTGTCCCCTGGTTGTTACACTAAATCACTAAATAATTGTTCCTTTTATTTTTGGGTCAAACAAATCTTGTAGTGCCTCTTTAACTCCATAAATTATTTCATAAATATACATTTAGAGGAAAAACAACCAGCATAATTTTATTTGAACAAGCATCAGTTTCTCTTGCTAACTGTCAAACACTGCTTGTAAACCAATAGTTCACCCTCTTCACATGAATAATAGATCAACCCGGGAGGGGGCAGATTGGTACATTATTCAATACGGCCTCAAGCACACCAAGGTAGGGCTCATTAAATGGGGATGTGATTTCCATATTTTCAATTTCAGGCTGAGATAGTGGTTCTCCTTTCTTTTCTTTTTTTTCTTTTTTTTTCTTCTTTTTTCATAAGAGGAAATAACAAGAACATGAAGAGAAATATATCTTCCTTAGAGACTAGAGACAGAGAGTAAACCAAATATTGAGACAATATAAAAAGGGTGTTTGACTTCAGCTCATTACATGTAAAGCTTTCAAATCTGATTGGACGAATATCTGTGTAGTGCAGGATGAGTCATCAATATTTTTTGGTCCATTTTCCAGAAAAGAAAGACTAAATTTGAAATCTGTATGTCTGTTAAAAAGTTAATTTTGTCAGCTTTTAGGAGTGCACACATATATGGAAGACCTCAAAGCTAAAACACATGGAGTCCACTTTTTTTCAAACCTGGTGTTGTGCAAAACTCAAGGCCAGTCAAATGGTACCTCAAGAAATATATGTTTGTATTAAAGCTGAAGTATAATTTCTGAATACACCCCTCGTTTGCTATTGTTCAAACAGTCTGATAGTTATGCCCCCAACTCACGCCACTGGTTGAGTATCGATGTTTGGGCAGCTCTAAGTGGGTCGCTTAAAACAAACATAGGAATGTTAGACACATGGACACAGTGTTTACAGTTATCGAGAAAATTGGTTTACATATAGTTGTCTCTGCATATTAAGCTGGGATAGAAGAAAGTATTTGAACACTTAAAAAGTTACATACTCCAGCTTTAATGTCTGAGGCTATTTGCACTAAGTGGCACTATGCACTATGTGCACTCCTTATTAAATATCAGTGTGTTTATTGTT
This sequence comes from Myxocyprinus asiaticus, assembly GCF_019703515.2. Classification (NCBI taxonomy): domain Eukaryota; kingdom Metazoa; phylum Chordata; class Actinopteri; order Cypriniformes; family Catostomidae; genus Myxocyprinus; species Myxocyprinus asiaticus. Next base: position 64,253,449 of record NC_059344.1, read on the forward strand.
TATTGTGTTTATGAATGCCTGGTTTATGCTTTGGAATAAGCAGAACTTTTTTCTCCTGGATGAACTAAAGCATCATCCAGCCGAGTTCTCCTAGGCCAAGAAATTATCAAGAAAGAGATGTGCATGAACAAGAGGAATCTTACCAAACGAACACATTGGGCAGAACATAAACGTCACTGCATTTCGTCATCATTTGTAGGCAAACTAAGTGAAGCCTGTTCGTCCAGTAAGTATAAATTAGCCTTTAGAGTCCCACAGACACAGATAAATGTCATGTGACTAATCACTCTATGTTATATTAGAACTCCTTTTGGTACACAGAGAAAAACACCATTTTATTTCACACTGCTAACAGGATGTTCAATGGTGAAAGATGCTTTCTCCCCCAACATAAAGAAGTATCTACCACCAGGGGCTAACTGCCAAACCTTGGTCCCCCTGATATCAACCAGACTGATCTCACAGTGAAATCAGAAACAGTATGTTGATATTGTTTCTCTTTTTTCAGCTTTTCTTTGACTAAAATTGGTATGTGTTTACCGAAATGCTAAACACTGCCCCCAGTGGCCACAGCAGTAAGTGGAGGAAAGCATATTTTATATACTGTACCTCCCAACCCAAACCCCAAACTTAAACCTAACCATCAGTGCAGTGAAAATGTAATGTTAGAGGGAAAAATGCAACCTCTGAATCATACTCATTACTAATTATGCAACTGTGATTACTTCCTAGTTTCAACATGGGATCCAAACCAGGGTCTCCCAAGCTTGTGATACAACACACTTCCATTGGCACATCAGGAGAATGTAAATACACTGGAGCGATGCAAATATGTCTGATAGGAGATGGCGCTTGTCGGTGAATCAGCAAAATGTGGCCAATCCTAGGGTACCAGAACTCTTGGAAACAACATGCCGACTTCCTGTGAGATCATAAAGCTTTAACAACGATTTTTGCTCTTTTTTAAAATAAATGAAAGGGCAAGTTAAAATTAGTTTTTGCTGTAATCAACATTAGGCCACAAATGCTGTCGATTGAGCATAACTTGTATTGAACCACAGAACTTTCCTTTAAGGATATTGTACATAAATCTTGAATTTCAAACGGCACCAGCTTTGAAAGTCAAAAGTAAAATGGTGAAGCAATCTTCATGTTGATGGCTACATATGCAGTAGCAAAGCTGATCTAATGAAAAGCAAGACTTTGTTATGTGTCATGGAAAGCTATTGTAGGCTCTATGAAGAGCAAATTCAATGAATGAACACTGAGCAAAAGTGAATTGAAACGTTGAGAAACTGTCTGGCATTACTGAACAGATTGAATGAAAAAGACTTCAGTGGAGAAACAATGTTCCCCAAACATTAGCAGAATGTTTTCCAGGATGTTCATCAAGGTTTCTAGTCCAACACTATCTTCACTGTTTGAGCCTCAATAGCTTTTTGCAGAAAGCTTATAATCGAACCTTTATTTTACAGTGAATAGAGACCCTGTTTATCATGTTCTGTCTCTCTCTCAACCCCCAAGTCTACAATCTGAACTATCATTCATTTTAATTTTTTTCCACATTTTTTCTTACTTTTCCATCCCACATTCCCACAGAAAAGAAACATACATCTCTCTGTTCCAAAACCTAGTGAGCTGCCTCTATAGGCTATTTTTTAAGGTAGGCAGCATAATTTTGTTATCTTCTAAGACACCTTGCTCTGACCAGTTCTATGTATCTCACTACAAAGCAGTACACAATTCTACCTTTTTTTGTCTTTCTTTTTTCTTTTTTCTTTTCTTTTTTTTTTTGCATGTGGTTTATCTGTTAAGTTTTATGTTTATGAAAATGTGATTTTTTTTTTGGAGTAATTTTTCAAAAAATATTTCAGCTACGTAGGTCCATACAATGCAAGTGAATGGTAATCAGACTTTTGTAGCTCCAAAAATCACACAAAGGAAACATAGAAGTAATCCATAAGACTCCAGTGTTTAAATCCATATCTTCAGAAGCAATATAATAGCAGAACAATTTGTAAGTCCTTTTTTTTACCCTAAATCTCCACTTTCACTTAACAGGCACCACATGTGACTTTCAGATGTAAAGGTGAAAGTGAAAGTGGAGATTTACAGTAAAAAAAAAAGTACTTAACATTTTGATCTGTTTCGCACCCACACCTATTATATCACTTCTGAAGACATGGATTTAAACACTGCAGTCTTATGGATTACTTCTATGTTTCCTTTATGTGATTTTTGGAGCGAAAAAGAGATGGAGATCTGATCATCATTCACTTGCATTGTATGGACCTACAGAGCTGAGATATTCTTCTAAAAATCTTAATTTGTGTTCTGCAGAAAAAAAGAAAGTTATACACATCTGGGATGGCATGAGGGTGAGCAAATGATGAGAGAATTTTCATTTTGGGGTGAACTCTCCCTTTAAGTTACTTACAACATGGTGCGCTGACAAGCTTATTATGCAAATGTTCTCTCAGTATTATGCACAATGTAATAAATGTGTTTTGTTAACACACTTCCAAATTAACATCCTGAACAACATGCCTAGTATCAATTAAAGAAAGTAAAAAGTGAAAAAGCAGTGATTATTTTTGCAGTTCTGTTTGGTGTAGCTAGTGGCAAAGAAATTACTCCACCTTTAATAATTAAGCATTCTCTCTATAAAAATTGCCTGTTATCTGTTATCAGTTGACTGCGAGTGTCGCGATACAGTGTTCACTTTGTCTCGTGTTATCTAGGTGGTGGTGGAGAGAGAATGTCTTTTGGATGAAGCAGAACGAAAAGAGCAACAATCGGATTATGAGAACAAAAGGTTTGGCTGAAGCACTGAGGGGTGCAGCATGGTTTAGTGGGTAACTGGATTTTTAGCTGACACACAGAAGATTGAGTCATAAAAAGCACCAGGCTATGTTGCTACAGATATGCAAAGTATGTCAGTATTACAACAACAGAGATGAAGAGTTATATGAATGGATGAGTTCAAAATGAATGTTTAAACAGTAAATACACATAAATTGAAAAGAGTGAAAGTACGAAATAAGGAAGAAAAAGTTGAGTGTGAGAACACAGGAAAAGCATCTTTAGTTCAACAGTGCCCACCCACTTTTTCAGCCGTCTTTATGTCCCATTAATTTTTTTACCATCCTTCATAAAAAAGTTCTAAGCCATAAACCAAACCAACCAGCTCAGAGGTGAATCACAACATTACATTACAAACATTGATTTGAAGCAAAAAAATAAATAAAATAAAAATCGTACAAAAAGACAGAAGGTACAAGATTGTGTACTTAACGTCTTTAATGAGGGAATGAGCTCCAATCCCATGACGTATCAAAATAAGGATTATGGAAATGCATTAAAATACTGATTTAAAGTTGTTGATTATAAGTGTAGAATCAATATATTTAAAGAATACTGCAAACGTTTCAGAGACAAACAAATATATAAGTGGTTTAACAGTTTTTAAGGAAGAGCAACTCGATTGCGTCAGTCAAAGTGCTTCATAGAAGTACGTTCAGTAGCTGCAGAGCTCTTTTGCTGCGGTTTGTTTGGCCGCGATTCTCTGATTGGTTGATCTTTCACTGCTGAATCATGGGTAGTGTAGTTCTGCACCAGGAATTGAAATAACACAGACTGATAGCCACAAAAGAAGCATGTACCATCGACAAACAACCTCAGAGCTCACGGTAGGTCTGTCTTTAATGGTTTTTTAAGTAATCATTAAAGATTATTTTACCTACAGAGAAAATGAATGGGATTATTATTTCAAGACTGGACTGTTGCGCTCTATAAAAAAGTTAACAGATATTACAGAAAAATGGATAGTTCCACCCCAAACTCGTGACATTTGATAAGCCATTGGTGCTGTGTTGAACTGGATGCTCAAACAAACAGAGCAATGTTTTGATAGTGTAACAGAGCCACATTGTTACACTTTTTGGGGAATCAACATTTGAATGGCTTACCTACAGTTGTCTTTACATATTATGATGAGAGAGGAGAAAGTATTGCAGCATCAAAAAAATTACACGTCACCTGGAAGTGTTTGTGGATGCGTGTTAGTAACCAACAGCCAGTTCAGACCTAAGGATGCAATATCACAATAACCCAGTACTATGAGTGAAGAGGAAATGCTTGTAATTGGAAATGTCGCCATGCATTGCATCAAATGTTCAAACGAATCAGTTCCCATCAGCCATTTCTGTCAAGGATATAAAAAGACATGAGGGTGAGAAAATGATGACAGAATTTTTCTTTTTGGGTGAACTATTCCTTTAACACAGTCTTAACTATTCCAATCCAAAATGTGTTTATCCTTTTTAAGCAAGAACTGTGAGCAGCAGTAAAAAAACTTATGTACGCCACCAAAGCAAAGCAGCTTTTTTGTCCAGAGTCATTCATTCTTTGTGTTTGCTCTCCTCTAATTTGTCATTTCAGCCTCAATAGTAGCACTGCAGGTGTGTCGGGCCGTGGGTAATGTTGGACCTGAGTAACAGCCCTCACTAGAGGGGGGCCCACAGAAAGGCAAAAGCGGAAGATTTTAACTCATGCGCTGCATGGACCACTATCTCTGTTGCACACCAGCTACATGTTTACAACTACATTGACAACTCCCGCTCTCTTGCTTCTGCAATCTTTGATGGAATAGTGTAATGTGACAGATGCCACCCTCTCTAACTCCATCCTTGGAGTTCTGAGAATTCAATTCAGATACCCTGTGCAATTATATGGCCTAACAGGGATTATTATACTGTGCACAAACAATGCATAAAACTATTAGAATAACTTAAGACAGGATCACAGCTAACTCATGGGAACACAAATCTTACCCATGGTAACTAAAATAAAACCCTCGTCAAAACATACAACAACATTATTAACATTAAACGGAACTTGAAAAATAACTACAACCCACAACTACTTTTAAATGTTAATTAATATCATCCCCAAACTGTCCCAAAAACCTGCACAGAGCTTCCTAATTAATTATGCAATCACAACAGCCAATAGCAAGTCCCCAAGCAAATACCACACCAGAAGTTTCGATATTTGTGAAACACAGTGACAAAAAAATACATTTAAATAAAAAATAAAGCAAAATCCAGTTGCATGGCTTGTAAGAATTTGTTTTTATAAATAATTTAATAATAATTAAATTATAAATATTATAATTAGTTTAATAATATTTTAAGATTATTTTGGACCTCATGTAAATGTCAGTTAGTAACTTATGGTTTGCTAAAACTACCTGAGAGCAGAAAAGCCTCAGGATAAACTGAACAACCTATCACCCCTCTCATTTCAGAGATCTTATGCTGACATTGCCAACGCAAGAACTTGTAAATTATAAATGTATAATTAATTTTGTTTGTATGCATTTTTTGTAGTAATTTATTGCTTGATTCAAATAATGTTTGTTTGAAAAATGTCATTGAATTACTTGTAAATAATATAGCGCAGTTAGATATCCATCTAAAACCATTTATATATAACCCTCACCACAAACCCAAATTATTTAGGGGGCCCTAAAATATTTCTGTGCTCAGGGCCCAACATTTGGTGCTACGCACATGAGCACTGCTTTGAAGCTTTGACCATGTTTGGCTTTACCAAAAACTTCTTCAAAACCTACTTCAACACTTAAAAAAATAAAAAATAAAAAATAAAATAAGCAGCAGTTAACCAGTTGTTCCTGTTATTCGTCAAGATGATGGAATGCTTTGGCCTGAATTTGATCAAATGTGTCAAGCAGCACCATCATCATCATTCCTCACTTGAAAGTGAAAGAACTATTTAAAGACTCCTGCTTTCCAGGAAATGCCGATAATATCAAATGTGTCTCATCAAGAGTTTTTTTCACAAATGATCTCAGCTGTCTCCAACTGTGCTCAGATTTGCCAAGATACCAAAGTCTGTAATAAAAAGTCAGAGATTTCAATATGAACTCAAACATTTCTCATTACCAATTTACTTTAGCTATCCCGTGCAGCAAATGCCTCCTGGTAAATTCTTGGTCTCATGCTTAAATTCCTCAATGTTCTAGTTGTAACTAAGGTTGAAAGATCTAGCGTAGCACACATATGGAAAAATGACCTCTCTGGACCCCACTGATGCACAGTTACACCAGTCAGTCCCCATCTGTCATTGTGTTTCATGTACCACCCAGCACTGACCACAAAAAACAGCCAACCAAAGGAAGTATTCAGCCAGAACAAACAACCATTACAAGCCATTACAAATTACAGTAACTGCAAAGACAGTTATATCAGTGCCCTAAAGATGCTATGTGGGATATTCCGAAAAGCTAAAAGCTTTTTAAGAGTTAATAAATGGAATAACAAACAATCCGACCAAAATTCAAGTAGATTTATACATTTTCTGAACAAAGTGTGTGTTTGCCTGTGCATAACTCACTAGCAAGATGCTAGGGTGTTCTGGATAGTTGTCAGGGTGTTGCTACAGTATGTGGTTGCTAAGGTGTTCTGTGTGGTATTTAATGAATTGCTCTGTGGTTGCAATAATTTAAATTCTAGAAAATGTAACACATACAGCGTATTCCTTTGAAAAATTGCATCGCTCTATCAATTCAGATCCTTGACGTTCTGTCTGAGATAATAGTAATCTATTAGAAAATACTGCAAGTGCTCAGGAGCAGCGAGAGCTTAAGATGGCACTCCTTACAATCTTTCCACTAAGAGTTTATCTGGAACATAAAGGAGCGAAACAGAGCCACAGGTACCATGGGATCATGATGGAGAGAACAAACCAAGGGTGAAAAAGAGATTGAGATTAAGGTTGATGTTTTCAATGCTTTACTAAAGCTTTTTCCTGCATTGAAAATTTTTGCTGCCCGTCGAAGCAAATTTTATGAACAAATAGCCCCAAGAGCACGATGATAAGAGCTAAATGTGCTTCTCAAGTGGTTCACGGATGTGCACGGGGTGAATGACTTCAAGTTGTGCGATCCTCCAAGAAATCATTACAAATGATGCACTCTTCTCTATTCTGGCACAAGCATGTGCACCAACCAAGCTTCGTTCGATATGCGAGCTCCAGTGACAGAATAGCGCAGACTCAGAGCGGATGACATGCACGATTAATCTGGGTTTCCCTCAATATCAAGGCACATAACAAACCTCATGTGACCCATTAGAATTCTACATGAGAATTGTCTATTTTAAAGTGCTATGGAGCCATTCAACCATTTCAAATGGCTGCAGCACTGAGATTCTGAACAGCTCTGACGAGGGAAAGAGAAAACACCTGCACCAGCATCAATAACGAGACTTTTCACATCTACACATCAACACTCTTACTAACATTTAGCACAGTAAATTTAATTGATTTTTTCATTCCAACTGTTAGTTGTATTAAAGTTAAGTTTTTAAATGTGTTTAGGCTATTATTTTTTCATGGCAAATAAACAGTGTATTGTTTTAAGAAATGCTATCTAACTAACAACTGAGGAGCAATCCACGGTCTTAACTATAGTAAACACAAGGGCAAGTAGGCTAAAATGTACAGTATAATATAAATTATGAAAAAAGTAACATGCAATATCGTAATTTACTCCATGGCTCTCTGGAGTACTCGATTCTGATTGATCAATGGCGCCATCCAGCGGTCAGATACTGCTCTGAAACAACCGCACATCCGGGGCTTTAGACGTATCGGATCGCTCATCCAGGTTCTGCAAGCCGTCTCTGCTGCTAATAAAATCATTTCAACTCAAATCAATGTTTCATGGGCATTTATTTATTTATTTGGCGAGTAGTCTTGTAATAGGCTGAATATTGAGGAGTCAGATGGTCAATTTTACAAAGTAAACACCAACAGATCTCCGATGCAAACTAGAGGTTGATTCAAGCTGTTTAGCTATTTCTGTCTTCTCAAATTACATAATTTTAATGCAAATCAATATTTTATTTTCATGTATTTATTTATTTGTTTAATAGTCCTGTAATAAGTGGGATAATGTACAGTCAGCCTGTTGTTATCGCAAAATAAACTACTTAACACCTTACAATGTGGTTCGCTCTCGGTGGGACGCGTGGTGAGTTGTGCATGGATGCCGCGGAGAATAGCGTGAAGCCTCCACACGCACTATGCCTCCGCTGTAATGCGCTCAACGAGATGCCCAGATTGAGGCGAGTCACTACGCCACCACGAGGACTTAGAGCACATTGGGAATTGGCCGTTCCAAATTGGGGAGAAAAAGGGGTGAAAATAAAAAAATAAAATAAAAATAGAACCTCTAGTAAATTATATGTTACTTTTTTTTAAATACCCTTATGTCCAGGTTTTGTAAATCACTGAACTAAGCATTTTTCTTCAGAATCGTGAGACAATCGTGATCTTCATTCTAAGTAAAAAAAATCGTGATTCTCAATTTATCCAGAATTGTGCAGCTCTATTTGAATATTACATTTTCTATATAGTAGTAATTTTTTTCTGCTGTAATGTCTTCAATTTCATGCATCCAGTTTAAAAAGACCTTTTATTTTGGCAGAAAACTTTTATTTTGGTGGACATTTGAGTTCTTCCTGTGTGTTCATGATGGTAGATATCAGCAACCTCCCCATTCCAAATGAAACGCTAAAATACTTGTGAGCTGAAATCTCAGAGCTGCACCGGAGGAGTTCATATGAGTGTTTTATCAGATATATATATATATATATATATATGTTTAAATAGTATCCTTATGCGGTTTAATGATCAATATTTTTTACTTCAAATTGTCTTTGATTTCATACTGTAAAATTATTTATTGGGTACAACATTTTGCAACTATATTTTTAAATTAGATTTTCCTCATTTAAGTTTATTATGACAAATCTCTATTATGATGATTATAATCCCTAATATACAGTATGTGTTGGATTGTGTTTTTTTTATGTAACACCTGTGCAAACTAAATTTCCCATGGGATAAATAATAAACTGAACTGAACTGATCATTTAATAATTAACAACAGAGCACAAACTATGCATTATTGCTAATCATTTACTAGACATAATAATCAACAACAAAAACGGAAGTATACTTTAATGTAAAAGATTGATCTTGGGATTTTAAGAATCAATATCGGGATCATTCAAATGAGGATCACTATTAATCAGAAAATCTGTATTTTTACCCAGCCCTATTTATTTAAAAAAAAATGTGCACCAATTGTGCAAAATTAGACCAGGAGCATCTATTACGAAACCAAATTGGGTCACAATTTTGATTTCACGTTGAGTTAAAAAGCATTTCACTGGCTTTAATTGACATGTCTCGCTCTTATCATGTGAGATTTAACAAAATAACAACTCATTAACAATCTGTATAACCACCCCACTGTGCTTCTTAACCCAATATATCATTAATAAATAAAAAGATCCATCAATAATGAATGCTGCTCCATGTGTCAGTCAGATTTCTGGGACATTTTTGTCAGGCAGGCAATTATTTTCCTTTCAGGCAGTTAGAATATTTGGATAGCTTGGAATTCGTTCAAACTGCACTAAAGGGATATGAACTGTAAACATCCATTATCATGATAAATATATATTCAGAATATTGCCTCAGTGCTAAAAATTACTACTAAAGCCCACAGAATAAACCTTAACCTCAAGAATTAATTGCCACTACAAATCATGTTTCATAAAGGCATTGTGGACAGATATACAGTAGTTAATAGTTATAGTTATAGTTAAGATATAGTGTATAGTTAAATATCTTTCTACTATCCATAACAAAAAAAATAAAGGTTCAACTGTCACTGCTAACCAACCTTGGTTCTCTTTTCTTTAACCACGTCTTTTTACGTCGTTTCAGACAAAAGAGGTGTTCTTCACCGATATAAGATTCAGAAGGGTGGGTATGTGCTAAATCTAGCATTGTATCTGGATTAAAAGAACTATATTTGAACCTGATACCACAAAAGACATGTACACTTGTGCTAAACACCTCTCTTCCTCACTCATTCTCTCATTTCTTCTTTCATCTTTATCGTCTAATCCCGTCTTCCACCCCCACCCTTCAACCTACTAGATTAGGGAACCGTCCCCATAGAGTGACTGTTGTCTAGGTTACGGGCCCCACCCTGTCTAATTTTGCTGTGACATCATGGACACTACACGATTTGGAAGAGGTATATCCCTCTTATCTATAATAAGAGGGATATACATAAATACGCTATGTAATATGACAAACTTTTCTTTTATTATTTTCTTTTATTTTTAAGTGAAATGGAGTGTGCATTTCAAAAAGCAATCAGTGCATCCTATAGATTCAGGATTGATACGGTCCATACCTGCAGTTCAGAACAAAAAGTTTCATTAGGACTATAACGAATAGATGTAATTGATAATATAGTTGTAATATGTAGCCTGTATATAAAATAAGAAAAGAAAAACAGACATGTAATGCACAGAATAGTTTGTCTTAATGCAATTATGTACTGTACTACATATACTAGTAGTACATAAAGCTAATATGGATACATGCACTAATAATGTAATTTTATATACACAACATACATATTTACATACATCTGCAAAATCAAATACAATGAAATATTGCCATAATTTAATAAATTGGGAAATAACATTATGCCATCACTCGACCTTTACTACGTTGGTAGTCTCATTGGCTCGAGGACCCTATTTTTCCACCCCTTGTTGCTGTGGCAACAGCTGAGTGTCATTTCGGAAAGCATTTCCCATCTGTGATGCTGTTCAGCATCCAGGAGACACCCCGGGCCCCGAGCACAGAGCTGGTCAATACATTGCCCATGATAAACAAAAACATGCTGGAATCATCTTGCGTCATCCTCTATACGATACACACATTCGTATTGATCTTTAAAGCTGTATTCATCTTTCCCCACTGAATGGATTCCCAAGCGAGATCCATGAAGCTGCTGTTGGGCAGATACAACAAAATGTACACTATATTAACGAATTTGGTTACTCCATTAAATCCAGTAAAGAAAAATCTTAATGATTCTTTATGTAATGGCTTGGGCTTTGTGTGCTTCCAAATTTGTGGCAACTGTTTGCGGATAGCCCTTTTCTGTTCCAGCATGACAATGCCCCTGTGAACAAAGTGAGGTCCATAAAGAAATGGTTTACTGTGTCTGGCGTGGAAGAAACTGACTGGCCTGCACAAAGCCCAGACCTGAACCCCACTGATCACTTTTAGGGTGAACTGGAACAGCAACTGTAAGTCAGGCCCCATCGACCAACATCAGTTCCTGACCTCACTGATAGCCTTGTGTCTGAATGAGAGCAAATCCCTGCAGCCATGCTACTACATACAGTACAGTGGAAAGCCTTCCCAAAAGAGTGGAAGCTGTTATTACAGCAAAGGGGGAACTTGAAATCAAATGTTCATCAAGCACATATGGTGTCCACAAACTTTTGGCCATATAGTGTACATTCATTCAGCAGCACAGAATTAATCTCACATAGACAGACTTTTAACTTATTCTTGGTAAGAACTGCCAAATTAGACAGGAAGAGACCTTTTGACCAACATAAAAAAATTACCTATTAGAAATAAGAAATAAATATGATTTTAGATTTAACCCTGAGAACAAAGAGTTTCATGGCATGCTCAATGATATCTTGTTTACTTGCGAGTTATGTGCCTCAAACCAAATTTTGAAAGTCTTCCAATGTTTTCATGTCATGATACAGTGGCTAACTTTTTTAACTTGGCTAGCAGTAATGAGGTGCCAGGAAATCAGACTGGAGCTTGCCGTTTTGAGAAAGCTCTTGCATTTTTGTATGCAATATGCATCAGATGGTCATGTGCATGCCATCCAAGGGTAAGAATAATACAGTATGAAGAATTCAACTCAAGAGCCAAAGAATACAAGCATCCAAAAAACACTTATTTGGAACTTTTCACTCTTTAACCAATGATTCCAGATTTGCAGTGTGGAAAACACCCTTGGGTAGACATTGCACAATTGCACAGGTGGAGCACCAATGGATGGTGCAAAAAAAGGTTACATTCTTGACAAGAACAATTCAATGAACAAAAGATACTCCAAACAACTTGGAAAAGTTTAAATCGTTGGAAATCCTCAACATTGTCTGATCATTCAAGTTCAAGCAAAAGTGCTGACACTCAGATATACTTATTGTTTGAACATTTTCAGAATGACTCCAAAGATTTTAATGGACAAAGATAGCTACCTAGTTCACTAGAATCTACTGGGCACAATGATTACATGATCATGAAATGGGTTTAATTTAACTTTAGCTTGCAATAGCATTGGGTAATATTGGGCAAGACAATAGTTGTAATTGGAGAGGGAGAATTTATTGATATGGTAAAATTACTTGCCTGTTGATTTTCCAGTTTAATTTGTGTTCAAACGTGTGCCTCACATTATAATGCACTGATGCTCTGTCACAAATCAATACCGAAAATAAACATTTCTGAAATGCAAAAGCTATTCTTAAGGGTTATAAAAGCAGCCTGACCTCAAGAAATGTATGTGACCATTACAACATTTTTGCAATTCAAAATCTGCATGCGGTTTTACACGTTTGGCTGCAGTTTTCCAGTGAAATGTCCAGCAGTGGGCGTCAAAAGCGAGTGAAATGGTGTCATATTCAGATGAGGTTTTCAAATCTTGAGTTTTAGATGGATGTTTTAATGATTAAAACATACCTCCCTAACCTAAAACTTTAGCCCAAACCTAAACAATAGTGTTTTAAAATAAAAATGAGACGTTAAAAAAAACATCCTTTCACCTAACCAGATGCGACGCGATAAGATCCCAGCAACAAGCCATCTGTATGTCCACACCAAGCGTGACGCGACACCGCGATATTCAGGCTTATTGACAATAAAATGTAGAAAACAGCAATCACAGATGGAACGTATGTTTATTGTATGCAACTCATTTCCTCACGTAAGCTCCGTAACGCTTTCTACGGCAAGCCAAGAGGGGATAAATACACATTCACACACATACACAGGGAAAAGTTGAAAAGTTACTTTATGAATCACATCCTTATTCAGTCAGTCTGGATAAATAGATTTTTACATTTCCAGAAGAAATCATGAGTGGCGCTTGCCTGTGCAAAGCTCATCGCCATGATGGCATTGTGCCAATCAAAACTGGAGTTTTGTTGCTCTTAGTCCACGTCTGTTATCTTGGAAGACATCTATATGCTAGTGTACTAATAAATGTTGACAAAATTCTCTTCTGGGTAACGAGACCAAAAATACTAATGACCCATATTGCACTCACTCATTTTGTCCAATCAAATGCTCTCTAGAATGAGAATGCCCCTCCCCCTAATACCTTCTGCAAATGGTGCAAGTAGCAAATCATGTTCATGGCTCTGACGTAAATAAGGATTATTCGCTATATTTAAAAAAAGATCGATATGGATATGTACTGCCCCAATTTCCTGTTTCAGTAGGAAATACTGTATGTCACTACAGGAATGAAAACTGTACTCATACTTTACATTTCATACTTTAAAAGCAATACGCATCCATATCTGCATTCAAGAGAGACAGAGAGAGAGAGAGAGAGAGAGAGAGAGACAGAGAGAAAGAAAAGCTTTCAATCTAGACCAAATCTGCCCAGGCTGTTGAATTTCTCATGTGTGAGAGTATGTGTCTGAGGTCTGCACAGTTCCATAGTGTTCATCAGAATATGAGAAGTCCTTCATCAGCAGCCTCCTCATCACTCTTGAAAGCATGTGCTACACTTGAGTGCTGTATGCAAAAGCACCAATCACACCCTGAGGACCTTATGTTGCTGATGATGACAAACAGCCCAATTTAAACCACCACATAGGGAGAAGTGCTACATAAGGACAAAACACAGTATAAAGTATGAATGACTTTCTTGTGGAGTTGCCAGTCAACTGAATTTCTGTGCCTCTAGTGGTGCCAAACACAACTGCAAAAATAATTACTGTTTTCAAACAGGTTTCTGGAACATTCCTGCAATTTTCCATTGGTTGGACAAACAGGTAGTCCCATCTCAAACTCAAAAAGCCATATTTTGAGCCAATGTTGGTGTGTCGTGCTGGATGGGATGCTCTAACAAACTTTCATCACCTTTAAGAATCAGTTAATGAACATGATTAAAAAACTCAATCAAAGCTTCAATTAATCCAAATAACTCAACCAATATGGGTTTCTTAATGACCGATGTCAATACTTGGAGAGCAGGTTGAACAATGGCCGATAACATGCCCATTAATATACGTAATAACCCCAAAAATAATTTGGAGAATTAGGACACACTTAGACCAGAAACATACTTTGCGTACACAAGTATGCATACGCAAATTCGAGCACTTGGCAAGCGCATTACCAATGCACAGTCCAGTTTAACATGCTTAACCTGTGTTCTTTATAGTACTCAAGGGGGAGATAGTTACCTTCAAAACCTACCTTTGTGCTGTTAAACTGGATGTGTTATTATTCTTGTAAGTTGCTATAAATATATTGACTTTAACTTACTTGCTCATTAGCTATTAGTTATAGTTATCTTCAAACTGTTGCTCCGCCATGAAAGTAGTTTACTTGAAAGAGAAAACTCACCGTAGAAGCGGACTGTTCACACTAATCTCGATATAGCGCCCCCTTGCTGCAACGTTAATGCAATTCCATGTTGTTATGAACTGCACAATCTGACACTTTCTGGAATGCAACAGTGCACAAAATCGAGCTTGAGTAATTATGTTTCAGCCTTTAAAATATCTGAATGTCATTGGATTAGTTGTCAAAATATCAAACAACGTGGTATTTATTTCAAAGATAGCACTAACACACTTTTCAAGAAAGATTGTAAATTATAAAACAAAAGATAGTGTTCAAAATGAATTCAAAAGTTTTTGGACCCTTTCTGGTTGTCAAATGTTTGTGGAACATATCTATATTTAATGTGCTAAACTACAACTGTGGTTACAATGCTGTGAACTTGAGGGGAATGGACTTCATACATCCACATACGTAACATCCACAATGTTCCTGCCTCTATCTGTCAATGGATCACCAGCTTCTGTAAGACAGGCAGCAGCTAGTGAGAATGGGGAAATTCACCTCCAGCACCTGTACAATCAGCACTGGTGCCCCCCAAGGATGTGTACTCTCCTCACTACTCTTCTCCCTGTACACAAATGACTGCACCGCTAAGGACACCTCTGTCAAGCTCCTGAAGTTTGCAGACAACTCTACTGTCATCGGCCTCATCCAAGATGACGATGAGTCTGCATACACAAGGGAAGTTGAACAGCTGGCTGTCTGGTGCAGTCAAAACAACCTAGAGCTGAACACGCTCAAAACAGTGGAGATGACAGTGGACTTTAGGAGGAACAGACACGTGCACACATAGACATCAAGGGGGGCTTGAGCACCTGCCCTTTTTCTTCCTCAAGAGAAAGTGCCGTTTTTTCTGGGGTGCTTTTTTTTATTTGATTTTTTTTATAAATTTATATATATATATATATATTCCTGTTTGCACATAGCTTCCCTGTCAAACAAATATATTTATTGAATAAAAAATCAAAATATCAGGTCGGAAGATGAGACTTTATCGAGTTCAGATGCCCTCCCTCCCTCCGCGTCTCCGCGCAGCAGTGCGGCACACATCGGCACATCAAACACACAGGCAGACAGGCAGACAGGAAGACAGCAGCCCCTCCCAGCTCCTATCCCAGTTGTGTTTTTCTAGGCTTGTGTGGAGGTGAGTGGTGATGAACTAAAGACTAAGCTACCAGTGCCTCGACTTTACAGCTAATTAGCCAAAAGACAAATATAGTTAACTTGTGTCTTGCTAACATGCATGACTCCTGAGCTGCTAGCTAATGTAATAAGTTAGCTAAAGTTTAGCTAAGGCAATATATCATGGCCATACAGGCTAATGTACTGTAATTAATGGAGACACTACAGGTGAATACAGTAAAATTTGTGTCTAATAACGTCATCACAATCGCCACATTGATATGCAAATTAGGCATTAATTAATTAAAATGCGCTACTTTGCATATATTTGAAAAGGCACTGCAGGTGAATAAGATAAACAAAATAACTAAAGCATATCACCACAGAACTTCCTCAGTTAATGACTTACATCAAGAGTCTTTTCCCCTGAAATGTTATTTTAAAATATGCAGATTAGCTCGTTTTTGGTTCATTTAGAAGAAATCTACAGATGCAAACAGACGGAGGGTATTAGGCTTAAAACAAACACCATCTAAATGTGTATTTTGGAAGTTTTCTTTCCATTAGAGTAAGAGAAGACATGGAAGCAAAATAGACCAAAATCTCAAAATTGACCATTACTTGAAAAAAGTGTCCTGCCTTAAAAAATAACTTCATAATTTTGATCGTAGGCTCCTCATCTAATAACTATCCATTCTATTAATTTGTTGTATGCTGATAGATCTTTACATGATACAGACAGCCCTCCCTCAAATGTGAAACTATGTCCCTCTCCTTGGTGCAGTTATTTATTCTAAATATATACTTGAAACTAGTAGCATAGAAAACATGCACATTGTGGCATAGTTTCCTTTGCTGTTGCCTGCTCTTGTGATAAACCTAGTGAATACTAAAGAAGACCATGGTCTCTGTGTGAACTGATTATTTTGTAGAAATCTGTTGAGTATAAAACAATTGCGTGAGTGTGAGGGAATTCAAATAAATTGGTAAGGAAGTCAGAGTTGTGTTAATATATTTAACGTTTTGTTTAAATAATGTTTTTTAAATAAATAATTATGAGAAGTGCCCTTTTTTTCCACTTGAGCCCCTGCCCACCACAATGCCTGTGCACGTCCCTGAGGAGGAACACCCCAACATTAACCCTGCTCACCATTCTGAACAGCACTGTGGCAGCAGTGGAGTCATTCAGGTTCCTGGGTAGAGTTGCACCAGCTGTGCATAAGGTCTCACTTAAGTTGAGATGTAAAGTTCACACTAAGGGCTTAGTAACTACTAGTTAGTTTGTAACTAAGTCAGTGCTTAATTTGGTTGCACCACCTGTTCTTAAGGCAAGATCGTAAGCTCTCCGTAAATTAATGTGTAGTCGCATAATATGACGTTTACATGTATTTATCCAATAAACAGCCTTCAAATTTGTACACAGAAGTGTTAAAAAGCCATCAGTTTCAGTTTGATCTTGTTACGATTGATGTTCAAACCTTGTTTGCTCACATAACTGTCAGCTGTAATAAATTATATACTCATTAAAATACGATATGTAATAAAAGTAGATTTGATAAATAATATATTTGCCCTGTGTAAATAACAATATATAGGAAATGGTATCTAAAATAAATAAGGGGTGATAAATAAATACTAATACAAAAGGCTGGAAAAATAGACATTTATTCATTTTAATATCCTATATATATTTTGAATGTGTTGAAACTTGACACTGGGCGACACACCCTGAAAACTGCACCATTAGATCGGTGTCATGCTGAAGAGCCGCTTAAACGTCCGTCTTTTTCTCTCGTAAATGTAAACGAGTGTAAATGTCAACACCATTCTGTATGTTGAAAGGATTGAAGCCTGTCACGCATTATATGAGCTCAGTGATGTCATAAAATATCAGTCTGCTTTTTTATTCCAACCTTTACTCCTGGTCGGAGTCTTCCATAAATATTTAGTTTATACATAGAGTTCCGTCCTACCTAAGTTTAATGGTGCAAACCTCAAATATTTAGTAGTGCGTAAATTGTGACTTAGTGCCCATTTACGCCACAACTAGGCTAAGTTGTAACACCAGGTATAGCTGGTGCAACCAGCCCCTGGGCACTGCCATCTCACAGGACCTGAAGTGGGAGACCCACATAGACTCAGTTTTGAAAAAGGCCCAGCAGAGGTTGTACTTCCTTCGCCAGGTGAGGTGCTGCTGATACAGTTCTACTCAGCAGTCACTGAGTCTGTCCTTTCACTTCTATAACTGTCTGGTTTGGTTCAGCTACCAAGTCAGACATCAGAAGACTTCAAAGGATAGTTCGGACTGCTGAGAGGATTATTGGCATTCTCCTACCCACCCTGCTAGAACTATACACTTCCAGAGTGACGAAAAGGGCTGGTAAAATCACTCTTGACCCCATTCACCCAGCACACTTCCTTTTCTAACTGTTGCCCTCTGACCAGTACTACAGAGCACTGAGTACCAGAACCATCAGGCAAAAGAACAGTTTCTTCCCTCAGGCCATCCACCTCATGAACAGTTAAAACTGCCCCCAAATACTTTCCTTTTGTCAATACAACCATGTGCAATATTCAATCATATATCCATATTTCACTTATATTCTTTAACATATCCTACCTCTTCTTCAATACATCACCTGCACATAACTGTATATCTGTATATAAAATATTCTAAAAACATTATTACTCTATTGTATATTTATCTTTTTTTCATCTGTTATATCTTATTTTTACGTCACTATATGTATATATGTTTAAATGGATGACTACACCTTTGTATGTATGTATATACAGTTGCATTTGCACTGGAAGCTTCTGTCACCATGAAAAATTCCTTGTGTGTGTAAGGATACTTGGAAATAAAGCTCATTCTGACTCTGATTCTGATAAATTCACCTAGATACCAGCTAAAATGTCACTGAGCAAACGATCAGAAAACTGTTGTTAGTCCCTTGCGTGTTTGTTTATTAAATATTTTTGGTAATTTCATAATGCCTCCAGCTACTGTAGTACTGTATCCTCCCAACATGATCACACGGGAAGTCGGCATGTTGTATCCGAGAGCTCCAGTACCATAGGATCACATTATGTTGACTCACCTACATTCTTTGCATTGTTTTCCTTCCCCTGTGGTGCAACTGGAAGTGCGTTGTGTCAGCAGCATGGGTGACCAGGGTTCAGATCCCACGTTGAAACCAAAAAGTAAATGCGTTCGCATAATCAGTGATGAGTGTGATTCAGAGGTTGCGTTTTCCCCTCTAATATTACATTTTTACTCCAGTTATGGTTAGGTTTAGATTTGGGGTTAGGGTTGGGGGGTAGAGTTTGTAAAATATGCATTCCTCTTCACTGTATTACATCCTGTACAGCTGAAAACAACTCGCTTTTGGCGCCCCTCCCTGGACATTACACCTGGAAAATGGAGCTCACGCGAGGCTATACACTCAACAACAGTTATCGCTTTGGCCACTGGGGGCAGTGTTTTGAATATGGAAAGCACAGACCGATTTTAGCTAAAGAAATTCAACCTACTGTTTCTGATTTCACTCTGAGAGCAGTCTGATCCTCCACTTAACACATTTAAAATATTCAAATCTATTCCTAGAATCCCTAAGATTTTCTCCCAAAATCAGCGCAGAAAATCAGTCTACAGATTTTGTCTGGGCTTTGCTTATTAGTACAGACTACAGAGAAACAGATGCCGGTTCACTGATCCTCACTCAGATTAAACTTCAATCAACCCGACCCCCCCCCCCCCATACATGCACACACACTGCCCAAATAAGGTTGGGTTAGGAGGCGAGACATATCAATAATGCAAACATCATCGATCCTGTATCTCTCATTGCCTTACTGAGTTCACCATGAAAGACAAACCACATTGCTGAATTGCTGCTAATTCAGCTCAAAGGCCTTTCCTGGTGGTGTGCCCACAGGATATATGACAAAACACATTTACAAAAGAGAAATAATATCACAGACATGGCTCCTATGAATATATTTTGTCAGTATCAGGGTCCTCACATCTTTTGCCATTACTTTCCATGTCTTTTCCAAGATGCTTCTGATTACTCAATAAGGATTTTTAATAATTATTTAATAGAGATTGCACTCGCAAAGCACAATAGTCTAGTCTATGAAATACTTTAGAGCCGAGCATATCAAGAAAACTGACTATAGAAATTCCCTTGACTTTTTAAGATTTCATTGATTTTTCCAGGCCTTGGAAAAGATCTAAATCATCTTAAAATTCAGAGATTTTTCTAGGTTTTTGATGACCGTGGGAACCCTACTGCATGGTAAGTACATGTAGTAATCTGTATCCAGCCACTTGGTAATAACTAGTCAAATTATGCAGATTTAATGGACAGGTTGCTTGACAAACCTTCATCTTCAAAAACAATGAAATATACATCCAAGACTATCTAGAATACATCACTTTGTGGTGAGGATAAACATAGTTTGTGCTGACTACAATGTGTTTTGTGCGGTGAACTACTGGCCAATGATAAAAAAAATAAAATAAAAAAAAACATACAAATTCAAAGTAGGCTATTTAGAAACAAAAACTGACAATTGTCCTATTCAGCCTATGTCATGTTAGTTATTTCTGACATATGTAGGGTTTAAGCAGTTCATGTTAAAATTAAATGAATATTCCGGGTTCAATACAAGTTACGCTCAATCTACAGCATTTGTGACATAATGTTGATTGCCACAAAAATTACATCTGACTTGCCCCTCCTTTTCTAAAAAAAAAAAAAAAGCACAACTCTGGGTTGCAGTGAGGCAGTAACGCCCCAGACCTTCCAACACGTTGGAAAATACTTCTCATTGGTCCTAGAGTGGTTTCTTAACAACCTCTCAAACCCTCCATCCCCCCATGGTCTCTGTATCTTCAGAAAAATGCCAAGAGTATTTTTGAAGAGGTTTGGAAAAGGAACAATGCATAGATGAGACTTTAAAGACATTGTTCTAACTATGTACATTAAAATATGCAAATGTTCCACATAGAGAAGGGAGGGTGAGCCACACTGTGTGGGTCCCCTCTGATGTCAGCAGCCAATCATAACCCCGAAACAAGATGCGCCAAACTGAAAACAACTTATCATCAGGAAGGTATAAAACTATCCTCTGGATGACCACACCTTTGTTCTGAGTACCCGCCTGTTCGAGCTCGGGAGCAACCTGAGTGGTAGGAGATGTAACAGAATATTAAACATCCAGTGTGCTAAGTCTCCGCTCCACAGAGAGAGAGAGAGGACAACGGATCACCCAATGTTCTTAGTGTCAATCCGAGAGACAGCAGAAGATCGACTCGGTAACAAGTCTCAATACAAGAGACTATTGGAACAAGTTCAGAATCCCTATACCAGGGAGATAACTACAGCGACAAGGTTTAGTTCTGGCGAGCAAACCTTCTCTTCAAGTTTCGTTCATCTGCGTGTTCCAGATGATGAATCTTGCACCGACATTAGGGCTGTATATCTGTGTGTTCCAGATTGCAAGAACCCTCTCGGTGCTTCCAAGAGATCAGCATTCCTCATCTTCTTTGTGTCCAAGGCTGTTGAAAAGGAATCCAGCTCCTTCCCCGCTGTAATGTGGACCTGAGCTCCAGTGGAAGAAGTCACCATCACGAACTCATCGATCGATCAAGCAGAACGTAAATATCACTATCCAAACTTCTCTCCAGAGACCTTGGCATTAGTGTATACTATCAGTTTATGATTATCTAATGTTCCTTAGATTGCATAACCTGTGTATGAAATGTCTAGCAAATAATCTTTGAGTTATTTGTTGAATAGAAATAAGGTTTCCACATTATTAAATAATAGAGAAATAGCAATTTATCTTTCCATAATATAATAGTCATACTTTGCCATTGCTACATCCAATTCAACCACTTACATCTTACCATCCTATGCACTTTATTTACCAATTCATTTATTTGATCTTTTAGCATATTAGTACCATTTTGTATTTTTTGTTAGTTATTCTTGTTATCTTTTTGTTAATAAAACTAATTGTATTACAACTGTGTGTTCCTTGTGTTGATGATACAGAATCGCTCTAAAGGGTTAGGCCGAATTTTACTATTCCTTCAGGTTATTCAGATGACCAACTCAATCCAATTTACATCATTTTAATTTACTGAATGGTCCATTTGGATCATTCTTTTACTGTTAAGGTGAAACTACTTAGCTGGTGCCCCGAGGATGGAGGGAGGGGCAATCTGATATTCATACTCACACACACATACACACCTTAAGTGTCATGTGATCAAAAATCACCACATATTTGGCATTTTGTGTGAAGCCCAGTTCAATTCAAATTGGTGCCAGGGTGATTCTCACTATAACCCGGAATACTCCTTAATTTCAATATCTGATTTTAAGGATATTTATGTAAAATTGTGGTTCTTTGTAGGGCCACCAATTGATCCTGAAGCAAAACCAGCTGAGAAACACTTTAATTATTCACTATTTCTCACTGCATCTCATAATTATCTCACATAGCACGCTTTATTGGGTTTTGCATAATATTGTTAAGTTATGTGGGCTCGCACAAATGATCTAATTCACTGTTCCGTTCCTCCTTGCGCAATGCATCTATGAGAGTGATACTGTAAATCATGGGCTGGCTGTTTATTTTTTACCAGCACTGTTGAGGGTAGTTAAAAATAGTGCTTAGAGTCAACAGAGTTTCTCATAATCGCTTATTTTCAGTGCAGCAGAAAGAGTGGCTGAGACAATCACTGCTAAGAGGCACTGTAAAATATTTTTTTGTTAAAACACAATAATATTGTTTACTAATTGAACAGATAGAGTGAACAAGTACACACACAAAGAGCAGAGGACCCGCCCCACTGTCAACGTCTGCCACATGGAACAAAGATGTTTGACAGCGAAGAGATGCAATGCTTTTCACATCATTCACCCCTTAAAAAAAATAAAAAAACACCATCAGCACTCCTTGTAAAACAAGAAACCAACCCAAAGCAAGAAAAATAGACACACAAAGCTGCCACCTGCCTACTAGACAACCTCCTCAGGTACAAATAAATATCCACGCATGTTTTTCCAATTCTACACTAGCAAGGTGCACTATAAACAAAACATTTGCTTGATAACCTAAGCCCCAAGTAAATCACCAAAAACTTGATAAAACGCTCAATATCGAATTAAGTAAAGCAAAGCCCAGCGTTGAAATAGGAGCACAAAATGGCATTAGGAACTTCAGAAACAGACAGATCCTCTGGTTCTACATCTACACAGAGCAGGTCCTCAAACTAAATCTCATATTTACCTTCTTCGGTCGCCTCCTCCTCCCCCCCAGCCCGTTGAGTCTGTCTGTAGCCTCCATCCTCAGATGGGACTGGGTGTCTTCATTTATCACCCTCAAAAGAACTCAACTTATCTCTCTTGTTGTGTTTTCTTCAATGTAAAGTACACAATAGGTCCTTCAGTTCAACCATCCAATTAAGATCAACCTCCACTCTCTTCAGTCTCCTCATTCACAGTGATGGTAGTAACAAATAAAGAGAGAGGAACTGAGAGAGGGGAGTGGCCAAGTGAGAGAGAGAGAGAGAGCGAGGCTGGGTGCTCATATAAGGAGGGTGATGGGGTTTGGAGGGAAGCACAATGGTGTCGCCATGGTAACAACTCCCACCAGTGTTTATAGTGAAGCAGATATGTTCCCAGATGCCACCCGTACTGTGTGTGTCTATGTTTTGTTTATTTCTGACTATGAAACCAATAAAAATTTAAAGGTTTCAAAATCTCACAAACCCCATCAAGAATATGTTCTGGTCAGATTTCACCCAAAGTAAATCTAAAAAAATAAAGGGCATTAAAGTATGATTGGAATTTGAAGTTCACAATAATCGTGGTTATTTCAAATAACTGCGATCAGACGATTATTTAATAATCGCAACAGGCCTAGTATAAAGCAGGGCCGTAACCACAATATACATTGAGGGGGACAAGTCCCCCCCAGTAATCAGATATGGCCAGATTGCCCCCCACAATAATTGATATCCTTGTTGCTGTTCTGCTGCAGTTCATCATGCACCGCTGTCTAATTGTCATTAAGTTGTTGCAGGAATAACATAATGGTTTAAAAAAGTAAAAATTTTAGCATGCACAGTCGTCTAACAATGCTCATTAATGTCATTTAAGATAGCCAATCACATCGATGAAGGCAGGGCTCAAATTTAAGAAGCTGAGTGGGAACCTCGTGGATTATTCCATCGCCACACAGCACGCACGCATCAGTGTCAGCAGTTCAGGTTAAGAGTGTTAGTGTCATGTAAGATGTCAGTATCTAACTAAACATGCAATATTTGCCCACTATTTTATGATTAAAATGTTGTACAGACCAACAGCAGTTTCAAATGTTGCAAACTATTCACCATATGGTGAAATCTGCCATTTTGAATTAAAAATATGTCACATACAGCACGTGATTCGTACAGTGTGTCATTCATAATTGTGAATGTGAAAACATTAATGGAGCTGTTTTCAGCATATCAGGCTCAAGACAAAGAGCGAATGTGTGTGTATTGTAAAGGAATTTAATGAATGTGGTTTCTTATCTGTCTCTCACTCGACACTAGGGGTCACTCTTGGGAGCCCCAAACACCTCTGCTTTTTTGAAAAAAGGCCAATGAGAACTGGCGAGTGGACTTTACATGCCACTCCCCCGGACATATGGGTATAAAAGAAGCTGGTATGCAACCACTCATTCAGATTTTCTCTTCGGAGCCGAGCGGTTCTATTCATTGAAGCTGAATTCATCCGCGAAGTTCATTCACCTCATCTGCTGGATTCTACGCCGCATTTCAGCGGCTTCTCCCCCTCTGCACCCGTGGAGTGCAGAGAACGCCCCTGGGCGCTTCGGCAGAAACAACTTAAAGAGTATATTCGTAAGAAAGTAAGCAACCCCAGCGACTCCCCGCCTCGGTCCTTCTACCTACGGGTATGAGGCCATGCTGGTTAGCACTGGGGGCGATTTGGGGACCTTAATGGGACCACCTCTGACGGGTATCCCCCCTTGGACCTCCCATTCCCAGCACGCTCGCTTGCTCTGGTCGGGTGCTCGGACGAGATCACCGGCTCGTCTCAGGGCGAGTTCGACATCTCGTTTGGAGCCCGGGAAGAAGATGAGTTATCGAGCGCAGCAACGGAGAGCGGGCTCGTCCAGTCGGACGCAGAGGCTTCGACTGGGCTTCCTCCTTCGGGAATGGTTGCCCAGTCCCAGGCCGATGTGGAAATGATGGACATGCTTTCCCGGGCGGTCGTGAGCGTCGGGCTAGAGTGGAACCCTACGCTCTCCCCTGAACCCTCGCGGCTCGACGATTGGTTCCTTGGCTTGGGGTGCCGCCCATGGCCACGCCCCACCCCAATTCTTTTCATCCCGGTATTCGGTGATCCCCCCAGGTGGATAAGGCGCTCGCGGTGCACTTGTGTCGGCAGAGCGCCACCACCTGGAACTGTCTGAAGGCGTTCAGGGGCATTTCTGAACTTCAGAACTGTCTGAAGGCGTTCAGATGGAGAACAGCGGTTCCACTGAAACTTTTTCAGAGGCTCCTGGGGTATATAGCATCCTCAGCGGCGGCCACACCGCTCGGGTTGATGCATATGAGACCACTTCAGCACTGGCTTCAGACTCAAGTCCCGAGATGGGCATGGCGCCACGGGACACATCGCATGGCCATCACGCCGATTTGTCGCCGCTTCTTCAGCCCTTGGACCGACCTTGCATTTCTACTGGCAGGGGTTCCCCTAGAGCAGGTCTCCAGGCACGTTGTGGTTACAACAGATGCCTCCAAGACGGGCTGGGGCGCCGTATGCAACGGGCACACAGCCGCCAGCTCCTGGACTGGCCCACGGCTGCGTTGGCACATCAACTGCCTAGTGTTGTTGGCAGTACTGCTCGCCCTGCGGAGGTTTCGGCTGTTGATACAGGGCAAGCATGTTTTTCCGGATGGACAACACAGCATCCCATTGCATGTCACAACTCGCCCGCCGTCTCCTCCTCTGGAGTCAGCAGCGCCTCAAGTCGCTATGAGCCACTCACATCCTGGGCGACCTCAACACCACAGCGGATGTGCTGTCATGTCAGGTTACCCTCAGGGGAGAGTGGAGACTCCACCCTCAGGTGGTCCAGCTGATTTGGAGTCGATTCAGTCGAGCACAAGTAGACCTGTTTGCTTCCCGGGAATCCTCCCACTGCCCACTTTGGTACGCCCTGACCGAGGCACCCCTCAGTATAGATGCGCTGGCACACAGCTGGCCCCCTGGACTACGCAAATATGCGTTTCCCCCAGTGAGCCTACTTGCACAGACCCTGTGCAAGGTCAGGGAGGACGAGGAGCAGATCATCCTAGTAGCACCCTACTGGCCCACCCAGACGTGGTTCTCGGATCTCACGCTCCAGGCGAATTTCCCTGAGGAAGGACCTTCTTTCTTAGGAATGGGGCACCATCTGGCACCCGCGACCAGACCTCTGGAATCTCCACGTCTGACCCCTGGACATGACGCGGAAGACCTAAATGGCCTATCACCTGCAGTGGTAGACACAATCACTCAGGCTAAGGCTCCTTCTACGAGGCGCCTGTATGCCTTGAAGTGGCATCTGTTCGCTAAGTGGTGTTCTTCCCGACACGAAGACCCCCAGAGTTGCGCAGTTGGATCAGTGCTTTCGTTCTTGCAGGAGAGGCTGGAGGGGCGGCTGTCCCCCTCCACCCTGAAGGTGTATGTAGCCGCTATTTCGGCTCATCACGATGCAGTAGATGGTAAGTATTTGGGGAAGCACGACTTGATCATCAGGTTCCTGAGAGGTGCTAGGAAGTTGAATCCAGACCGCACCTCGTCCCCTCATGGGACCTCTCCGTAGTCCTTCGGGGTCTACAGGGATCTCCCTTTGAGCCCTTGCAGTCAGCTGAGCTTAAGGCAATCTCTTTGAAGACTGCCCTCCTGACTGCGCTCACTTCCATCAAAAGGGTCGGGGACCTGCAGGCATTCTCTGTCAGCGAATCGTGCCTGGAGTTTGGTCCGGGTTACTCTCACGTGATCCTGACACCCCGACCGGGCTATGTGCCCAAGGTTCCCACGACTACTTTTAGGGATCAGGTGGTGAACCTGCAAGTGCTGCCCCAGGAGGAGGCAGACCCAGCCTTGGCGTTGCTGTGTCCGGTGCGAGCTTTACGCATCTATTTGGATCACACGCAGAGCCTTAGAAGCTCCGAGCTCTTTGTTTGCTTTGGTGGACAGTGGAAAGGAAGCGCTGTCTCCAAACAGAGGATCGCCCACTGGGTCATCGATGCCATCACGATGGCATATCAGGCCCAGGACATGCCACCACCTGTGGGGTAAAGATCCCACTCCACCAGGAGTGTGGCGGCCTACTGGGCCCTGGCCAGTGGCGCCTCTTTGGCAGACATCTGCAGAGCAGCGGGCTGGGCAACACCCAACACTTTTGCGAGGTTCTACAATCTCTGGGTTGAGCCAGTCTCGTCCCGTGTATTGGCAGGCATGAGCAGGTAAGTTCCAGGACAACTGGCCAGGTGTAACGCTTGAGTATAGCACCTTTCCCCTCCCTTGAGGTGAAGACATGCGCTCTTGACTCCTAGTCGTGTTCACAGACTGTGATCCCTGGATGACTTTCCTCCTTAGCCCTCTGGCAGCTGAGTTTGCGGAGAAACTCACTGACCGGCCCAGTACATGCGCTAATGAGCCCCTGTACTGAGGTAGGTGATCCACATGTGCTGGTTCCCCGAAGGCCACCCCATGTGATATCTTCTGCAAAAGTTGTTTCCCTGATGGCAAACTGCATCTTTCTTGGGCAGAGGCCCCTGTGCCCCCTGTCGCCATGCTCTGTAGAAACTCCTCCCCCTTCGGGTAGGACCTACCATGGGACCTCTCCACATGACATACTTCCAACAAGACTCAGTATGTGACGTATTCCACTCAAAATACCCCCCCCCCCCTTTTTGGGCGGGGTGTGGTCTCCGCGGTGTCTTCCCCTTGGGAGGGACACCCCCCCGACGCAGACACTTATGGCTCCCAGTCAGTTACAAATTCCACTCTTTTTGGAGAGAAAAGAGAGGGAAAAGAGGTCTAGCCTGGTCTAGCCTGTCCCTATAGTTGGGCAGTCGACTTGTTCCTGATGGACCATTCGACACTCGTAAGAGCGTTGGGGGAGGTTACGTGATGGCCTGATGTGCTGGCTACGAGGCACATAGCAGTCTGCCCATAACACACCGCCAATTCACGCAACACAGTTCAGCTAGTTGTGGCGTTTTGTATAGGGATCCCTACTGTCACTACATCGACACAACGTCGAGTGAGTGACAGATAGGGAATGTCCTGGTTACTTTCGTAACCTCCGCTCCCTGATGGAGGGAACGAGACATTGTGTCCCTCTTACCACAACGCTGAACTACCCGCTGAAATGGCCGGGACCTGGTCTCGGCTCCTCAGCACAAAACCTGAATGAGTGGTTGAATACCAGCTCCTTTTATACCCGTATGTCCGGGGGAGTGGCATGCAAATTCCACTCGCCAATTCTCATTGGCCTTTTTTCAAAAAAGCAAAGGTGTTTGGGGCTCCCAAGAGTAACCCCTAGTGTCACTATATCGACACAATGTCTCATTCCCTCCATCAGGGAACGGAGGTTATGAAAGTTACCAGGACGTTATCTGGTAAGTTTCTGAAGTACCTTTTTAGAAAATTCACTTGATATTGTCTTAGAAAATGATCTATAACACAAAGTAGAGCATTATCACCATCAGATTAAAACTAGAACATGGTGAGACCTGTGACTTGAGGCTTCAATTGAGTTTTTAGGATGTGGCAAGGACAGTGTCATATTATTAATTATAACAAAACATTATTAGGTAATGATTTAAAATCAATTTAAGATTTTCTAAATAATTTCTTTGTCTTTAATTAATTCTGAATTTTGTACAGCATCTCCTAAGAGTCGAGACCATTTTATTTTGAGGATGAGCCACCAGTTAAAAGAGTAGTTCACCTAAAAATGGAAAATGTACTTTTACTCACTCATTTACTCACCCTTATGTTGTTCAAAATCCACATGCTGTTACTTTTCTTTGCAATATAAAAATAGACATTTTAAGCAGCTCTATTCCATAGAATAACAGTTTATAGTGAGCAGGAGCTGTCGAGCTTCAAAAATGACAAATACTATAAAGCACTATTAAAGGTTCAGTATGAAGGCATCATAACAGTAGTCCATATGACTTGTGCATTATATTCCAAGCTTTCTGGGGCCATACAACAGCTTTGTGTTGTATGAACTATTATGGTAAATTAATAATGATTTTTATGGGATTTTTTATAAATTTTCTTTGGACCTTGAGAGCAGTGGTCAATATGAACGTATGCTTTTGTATGTAAAACAGCAACGTTCGGGTTCTCGAAGAAAAGATTGTGTTAAGATTCTACTGGGGAAAAAAAACACAATTAGGGACAACTTGAGGGCAGTAAAAATTTTTGTGTATTTTCTTTTTGCTAGTCAGTTGACACAGTCATGTCATTTTACAGATACATCAGTGATGAAAAGAAATTCAAATTATATTCATCTTTTCTTTGATGCAGCACAAAAAAGAAAGAAAAGATGACTAAAACAGGCAAACTGCTAGCAATGTAGATACAGTGGAAGTCTTGACCTGTGTGAACTTCTGTGTGAAAAATTTTTTTTCTTTTAAAACCAAAAATTATACAAATTTGGGACTTTATCACATTTAAAGCCTTTATTTAGAAAATTATTCCATTCAGGGCCTATGCTATTTTGAAGGAGCTAAGAGGACAATTATATTTGTGACCTCAACACCCGCGACCCCCCACCCCAAAAATGGTTTGGACATGTTCAAGACATGGTTATGGCCTTGGTGTAAAGTATGAATGACTTCCTTGAGGAGTTGCCAGTCAACTGAATTTCTGTGCCTCTAGTGGTGCCAAACTGACCTGCAAAAATAATTACTGTTTTCAAACAGGTTTCTCAAACATTCTTGCAATTTTCCATTTGTTGGACAAACAGATAGTCCCATCTAAAAAAATAAAGAAAGAAAATGTATTTTTTAGGCACATTAAGAATGTTTGCATTGTAACATTATTTTCATGACAATTAAGCACATTTTTCACAAACTTCTCATTGCTATAATGCAAAATAATAAGATTTATACTCTTTGCTGTTTATCTTTACCGTATTGCAAAAAAAAAGATACATTAATTAATTTGTTTATACATAAAAATGATACAGTAATTATACATCATGTTTGTATTTGTTGAACTGTTTTAAAATTAAGCTAATTTAAATAAAAACATCTTTCTGTTACATTCTATTATTATAATTTTTTTTAAAGTAATATGAACTGAAATGTGACCTGTATTTTATTTTATTTTTCTCTAAAGGATTCACCCTAAAATGTCAAAGTATTTTGTATTTTCACAGAGGTGGCTGTATTTTATTTACGATAGCATACACACATTATCAAGCTTTAATTGAATAATTTCATCACTTTTGCGATAAGTTTGTAATCCACATTTGTCCTATTTTGTTTTTGCATTCTCAAAATCAGCAAACTGATGGCCAAGTTTGCCTCAACCAGTGAGAATAGGGTTTGTGGGATCTTGTGATACTCGTGTTAATAATTGCCTCTGGCCATATCCCACTGCAGCACAGCTGACAGAACACAGCATTAATACAAACCGCAGCTGCTGCTGCTGCTTTAAAATACAATGCTCTAGTGGAGAGGAACATGTTATATTTTGATTTTTAATTCAAGTTGAATTCACTTGTAATGGGAGCTAAACAGACCTGTAAGAAATGGCAAAGACACATCATACAATATAAAATGGGTTTCTAATAAGAGGGAAAAACATCAGTAATTTCCTATCTCAAAAATCTAATTCATCCTACTACTTATCTTCTCACTTCCGTGCATCAGCTCTTCATTCTTAATTTTCACCAAAATCACTGACAAAATTAAAGAATTTTGGATGTGAACGCAGGCTTAGACACGGTTTGGAGGGAAAGATCAGTGAATAACAACTTAAATTTGTGGCTGTTCCTCGCACAAAGCTATCATATGACTTCAGGATAACTGGAATATACTGCAAATTCATTTGGACTACTTTTATGGTGCTTTTATTGGATATTCACAAACATTTAATATTGAACTGTTGTTGTATCGAGAGAAAAAAATTAAAGACTTTTCAGAAATCTCTACTGAATGAGATGAGAGTAATAAAATAATTATTCCTTTAAAAAGAAAATTCCAGGTTAAACTCAACTTAACCAACTCAGGTGGTCTGGCTGGCATGACTGACTGACAGACAGCTGTCGGTTCACTGGAGTCACAAAGTCACTCTGTTGGCAACTTCAAGATGTTTGCTAACTAAATGACTGGACGTCAATATGTTCTTATAGGTTTACAGTACATGTTTAATTTACAATATAGTTTACAGATTACACGCTTATGCCATCCCAGATGTGTATGACTTTATTTCTTCTGCAGAACACAAATGACGATTTTTAGAAGAATATTTCAGCTCTGTAGGTCCATACAATGCAAGTGAATGGTGACCAAAATTTTGAAGCTCCAAAAGCACATAAAGGCATCATAAAAGTAATCCATATGACTCCAGTGGTTTAAGCCATATCTTCAGAAGCGATGTAATAAGTGTAGGTGAGAAACAGATCAATATTTAAGTCCTTTTTTACCTGCTACCTTAAGTCCTTTTTTTATAAATTATCCTCCTTGTCCAGTAGGTGGCAATATGTACAAAAAATGCAAATTGGCAAAAACAAAAGAAGAAGAATGTGAAAGTGGAGATTGATAGTAAAAAAAGGATTCAAATCTGTTCAATCTTCGTTACATCAGACCAGAGAGTCTGAGGGTCCTTTAAGTGTTTCTTTTTTTGTGTGTGTGTGTGTCTTGCACTGAGGTGATGCTTCCGTCTGGCCACTCAGATCGGTGGAGTGTTGCAGTGATGGTTGTCCTTCTGCAAGTTTCTCCCATCTCCACACATGATCTCTGGAGCTCAATCAGAGTGACCACTAGGTTCTTGGTCACCTGTCTTACCAAGACCCTTCTCCCCCGATTGCTAAGTTTGGCCGGGCGGCCAGCTCAAGGAAGAGCCCTGTTTGTTCCAAACTTCCATTTAAGAATTATGGAGGCCACTGTGCTCTTGGGAACCTTCAATGCAGCTGAAATGTTTTTGTAGCCTTCCCCAGAGCTGTGCCTCGACACAATCCTGCCTCTGAGCTCTACAGGCAGTTTCTTTGTCCTCATGGCTTGGTTTTGCTCTGATATGCATTTTCAACAGCGAGACCTTATATAGACAGGTGAGTGCCTTTCCAAATAATGTCCAATCAATTGAATTTGCCACAGTTGGACTCCAATCAAAGTGTAGAAACATTTCAAAGATGATCCAGAGAAATGGGATGCACCTGAGCTAAATTTCAAGTGTCATAGCAAAGGGTCTGTATACTTATGTCAATGTGATATTTCATTATTTTTTTTTTTAATTATTTATTTTGATTTTCTCCCCTTTTTCTCCCCAATTTGGAATGCCCAATTCCCAATGCGCTCTGGTCCTTGTGGTGGCATAGTGACTCAAATCAGGGTGGCGGAGGACGAATCTCAGTTGCCTCCGCGTCTGAGACGTCAATCTGCACATCTTATCACGTGGCTTGTTGAGCGCGTTACCACAGAGACCTAGCGCGTGTGGAGGCTTCACGCTATTCTCCACGGCATCCACGCACAACTCACCACTTGCCCCACCGAGACCGAACCATATTATAGCGACCACGAGGAGGTTACCCCATGTGACTCTACCCTCCCTAGCAACCGGGCCAATTTGGTGGCTTAGGACACCTGGCTGGAGTCACTCAGCACGCCCTGGATTCCAACTTGTGACTCCAGGGGTCGTAGTCAGCGTCTTTACTCACTGAGCTACCCAGGCCCCCTAGTTTATTACTTTTTAATAAATTTGCAAAGTTATCCAAAATCTGGTTTTTGCTTTGTCATTATGAGGTATGGAATGTAGATTGATCTGAATTTTTTTTAAAGCATTTTAGCATAAGGCTGCAACATAACAAAATGTGGAGGGAAAAAAATGAAGGTGTCTGAATACTTTCTGAATGCACTGTATATATGTGTTTGAGTCACTTTAGGAAAGATTCAGATTATCTAGAAGTATTCTTTTTTTAATTCAAGTTTTGTACTCCACTAGTCACATATGCCATCATGTTATTTGTAGTCATTGATTGACATGGGGTTTTAATGGTTGATACTGACATCTAGAGAGCAAAACAGACAATTAAGGTTAAAAATAGAATTTAGTAGTAACAATTATGATGTACCCAAAACAGTTATTTTATCCAATTTTCACTCAAAATACACTAATAATAGTGCACGTTCGCGTTAACACATTATCTACTGACAAGACTGTTGGTAGATTTTGGAATTGACACCAAGCGAAATGATAACTACTATTAATCGACCAATTTAGATAATCTTGAAATGGCCAAATATTGGCAGAGTAATTGTTCTTGCCAATATATTTTTGCAAATATATTTGTATTATGTAATAAAGAGTTCATTTTAAAGTAAACCAAATCAGATACAATGCACATATGACACAAAATATATCAATTCATGAATATTAATAATATGCCATTGCAATGACTCTGATGTCTCAAACTGGGGACTCAATAACCATGCAAGATCACTACAATAAACCTTACACAAATACACACACACACACACACATAGACACACTGCCCAAAGTTTAGTGCCGTTACATATGCATCAGTGAGCCCATTCAGATGTGCTATGTGCTCAGTACTGAAAGCAAAAAACAATGTTCAGTCCCAGATGCATTTAAAAAATGCTTAGGAGAGTAACTGAATATTTAATGTGCATCTGAACTAATTCAGTGTAAGCCAGTGACTGCCCTATAAAGGCAATTTTAAAAAATGTAGGCATGTTTTTAAACATGCGACAATAGGATAATGGCAGTCATTGTCACCAGTTAATTACCAGCTTACTGGTTTGTCTGTCATGTTTTTAACCTCATGTCATGTTTACAGGTTTCGTATTAAAACTCATATTTAGGAATTACACTGAATGTTGAGTCAAGAGTGGTAAGCGTAAAATCTGAGTGTATTGTGGACTTAAATCAAAGGTCCTGTACAATACAATCAACCCCCATCCTGACCTTGACCAGCTGTGATTAAACCTTCCAAGAGAACCATCTTCCACAGGTCTGTCTGAAAAGAATAGAGAGAATTCTCAATTTCTTCATGGTAGTGGAAAATTTGTTTGAACTGATGTCACAAATGAGAAGCAAATGAGAAGAAATTCAAATTACCTGGTCATTTATGCTGCCATAGTGTTGCCCAATTGACCAGTATGGACAAAATGATGTGATAAAAAAAATATTACAGTAAAATGATTTGGATTCTGATTAGATTTGTTGCAGCATGCACATATATATATATAAATATATATATTTCCCCATGAAAGTTTTTAAGATTTATACATATAAATAAAACAAAAATCCCTCAAACTGTGTAATGTTTAACAAAATTAAATTAAAACTTAAAATATTAAATTTTTTTATGAAATTGAAATGCGTAAATCTTAAAGAGACATAACATGTGGAATAACATTTTCCTTGTTCTTGATAATGCATTAATGTAGTGCGATTAATTATATAAAAATAACGTGTAAAAAAAATTAACACAATCAATCATGCCCCCTAACACCTCTGTAAATGCCGTAATAAAAGTATGGATTTTCCCACCTTTCGATCAATTCAAGCTTGAAGTACATCTGTTTTTATGAGCCGTGTCAATAGAATGAGAACCACTCACTGAGAAAGAAGCACAACAGAATACAGGTATCTTGAGATGCAATTTTATAAATTTCCACTACATTTAACTTGACATAGTGTCCTAAATATGTGACATTTATGACGCTAAATACCAGTGAGATGCTTCAAACGTGTCCGTCTGAGAAATGCACATGTTAGAGTGACAATTAAAAATAGCACAGATGGAACGCAAGAATGCGTCCTGTGAGAACTGGACACATTGACGAACTCAGTGCAAAACAGATTGCTGTCAACTGTTGGCTTATTCAATGATATGAGAAAAAACAAACAAAATATTGAGTTCTGAAGACACTTTTTGTATTGTCTAATCAATGCTTTATTCATCTGCCACAGTAATGCAATTTATTTCAAACTAAATTTCAATCTGTACTATAAATTTAGGCCCAACATAGGCTAAATTTATAAATATTTGAACTTCTATGCATTATTTATATGAATTATCTTTATTTGGGGGCCTTTCTCAGCAAATAATGATATATGTGATTAATTGTGATAAATTAATCGGCAAGCCATCTCAATAATTTCATTAAAAAAATGTAATCGATTGACAGCCCTACTAACATTATAAGTGAGCCTCAAGGGGGGCTTAAGCAAACCATATTAGAATGAGAATAGCCTATAAAAAAAAATAGCAATAGAAAGAAATGTTATTTTATCAATAATGAAAGTGAATTCCAATATACTCAAAATATACAGAATACAAGGATAAGAAAAATTATGACATACAGTTGAAGTCATTAAAACTCATTTGTTAACCTCTCCACAGATTTAATATTAGCAAACTATAGTTTTGGCAAGTCGTTTAGAACATCTACTTCAGTCTAGACAGATTGTTTCACTTTTAATTGACTATATCACAATTCCAGTGGGGCTGATGTTTACATACACTAAGTTAACTGTGCCTTTAAGCAGCATGGACAATTCCAGAAATGATTTCAAGCCTTTAGGCAATTAGCTAATTAGCTTCTGATAGGAGGTGCACTGAATTGGAGGTGCACCTGTGGATGTATTTTAAGGCCTACATTCAAACTCAGTGCCTTTGCTCGACATCATGGGAAAATCAAAAGAAATCAGCGACCTTAGAAACCTAGACCTAAGAAAGACCTTAGAAAAAAATTGTGGACCTCCACAAGTCTGGTTCATTCTTGGGAGCAATTTCCAAACACCTGAAGGTACCACGTTCATCTGTACAAACAATAGTACGCAAGTATAAACACCATGGGACCACACATCCATCATACCGCTCAGGAAGGAGACGCATTCTGTCTCCTAGAAATGAACGTAGTTTGGTGCGAAAAGTGCAAATAAATCCCAGAACAACAGCAAAGGACCTTGTGAAGATGCTGGAGGAAACAGGTAGACAAGTATCTATATCCACAGTAAAACGAGTCCTATATCGACATAACATGAAAGGCTGCTCAGCAAGGAAGAATCCAATGCTCTAAAAAAACGCCATAAAAAAGCCAGACTACAGTTTGCAAGTGCACAAGGGGACACAGATCTTACTTTCTGGAGAAATTTCCTCTGGTATGATGAAACAAAAATATAACATTTTGGCCATAATGACCATCATTATGTTTGGAGGAAAAAGGGTGAGGCTTGCAAGCCGAAGAACACCATCCCAACCGTGAAGCATGGGGGTGGCAGCATCATGTTGTGGGAGTGCTTTTCTGCCGGAGGGACTGATGCACTTCACAAAATAGATGGCATCATGAGGAAGGAAAATTATGTGGATATATTGAAGCAACATCTCAAGACATCAGCCATGAAGTTAAAGCTTGGTCACAAATTGGTCTTCCAAATGGACAATGACCCCAAGCATACCTCCAAAGTTGTGGCAAAATGGCTTAAGGACGACAAAGTCAAGGTACTGGAGTGGCCATCACAAAGCCCTGACCTCAGTCTGATCTAAAATTTGTGGTCAAAACTGAAAAAGCAAGTGCGAGCAAGGAGGCCTACAAACCTGACCCAGTTACACCAGTTCTGTCTGGAGGAATGGGCTAAAATTCCAGCAACTTATTGTGAGAAGCTTGTAAAAGGCTACCCAAAATGTTTGACCCAAGTTAAACAATTTAAAGGCAATGCTACCAAATACTAACAAAGTGTATGTAAACTTCTGACCCACTGGAAATGTGATGAAAGAAATAAAAACTGAAATAAATCATTCTCTCTACTATTATTCTGATATTTCACATTCTTAAAATAAAGTAGTGATCCTAACTGACCTAAGACAGGGAATGTTTTCTACAATTAAATGTCAGGAATTGTGAAAAACTGAGTTTATATGTATTTGGCTAAAGTGTATGTTAACCTCTGTCTTCAACTGTAATTTAAACATCTTGAACCACACTCCATTTCATTTGAGTCCACTGAGTTCTACCTTACAGGTAGATTCATCAGGGAACCTAAATATTAGAACTAACTTCACTAACTGTTTAGTCAGTTTTTGGATGACTATGACCACCCTGACCCATTCCTAATTAGGAGAAGGTTTGAGCAAAGTGTAGACACACCATCATAAAGGACTGTTGAAGTTAGTTAAAAAAATAAAAAATAAAAAACAATGATTCCTTCCTTGTTCTCAGTGTGTATATTTCACTCTTTTATTTCTCCCCTTCCTCCAAGTCAAGATGGTCCAAGTGAAGCGAGCCTTTTAACAGAATGAAGACGTACAATCACAGCAGATCCCTGCCCCCCAAACTAACACAGGGGCAACCAAACCTCCCCCATCTGAAAGAGGGGTAACGGACTCATAGGAAATCACCCCATGTGCCCCTCCCCCTTCACACTCTTTTTTTTTTTTTTACGCTTGAGCTTCCTAATGCTCTGGTGACCATGTGTGCATTGAATACAAACAAATTAGATTTCACAGCCTTCTTCCACAGTCCAAAATCTGGAAATGTGTGTTAAATGTTCAGGTGGCTGCCCTTCTGGAAAATCCAGATAAAACCAGTTTAAAGCAATGGTTCACACAAAAATGAGAATTCTGTCATTATTTACTCACCCTCACCCTAAACGGAAGAAATAAATGTAACTAAATGTTTTTATATATGTATTTTAAATGTATTATATTTGATATATTGCTTGTGTATCCACCTACATCAACATGTAAATATGAAAAATACCTATAAACATCTACTAACACTATATAAATTTGCCAACCTCCTATAGAGTAGGATAAACTTTATCAATTTCTTAAAATATAAATTTGAATAAATTTAAACTTCATAATGTGCCACTCATAATTTTATAGAAACTAAATATAAGTGTCTTTGTGAAGTTATAACAAAAAGTGCATTACAAAGGATTACTAAGACTAAATAAATGTAAAAAAAAAAGTCCTAGATTATGATTTTTTTTTTTTCATCAAAGAAAAGTAATTGATTTACACTTTTTATAACATAATAATTGCTCATTTTGGGCACATTTGGCAAAATATCAACATTAGTGCTTGAGTAAATAAAAGACATACTGACAGACTGTGTGTTTGTGTGTTGTGTGTGTGTGTGTGTGTGTGTGTGTGTGTGTGTGTGTGTGTGTACACTTATTAGCTATAATTTGGGGACAAATTTGTACCCAGAAATTAGCTAAACTGGACAGAACCTCTCTTTGGGGACATTCTGGGATGCTCTCATTTGGAAAAACAACCCATACATAAATTAAATACTGATCTTTAAAAATTCTAGTAGTGCAGAATTTTTCTGTAATTTATAGTAATTACAGTTACCTAACAAAAATATAAGTCTATGGTATGTCCCCATTTAGATAGCTGAGCAAACATGTGTGTGTGTGTGTGTGTGTGTGTGTGTGTGTGTGTGTGTGTGTGTGTGTGTGTGAGCACATGTCTGAGCACCTTGATCCCAGCTGGGAAACTTTCAGGCCTGAGGAAACTGCGTTGCCATAGAGACACGTCTAAGTGAATATCCATAGCAACACAAAGTTGCACAGTCAAAATCAAAACATGCGCATTATTGGGGAAATATGTCAGGGGGAGCAGCACAGTAAGTGGGTCTGTTACAAAACCAGTGAGCTGCCTCGCTGCCACGCTGCCTCCTGCCTACATAGGCAGCTGCCTTCTAAGTCAGCATCCTAACTTAAATGAAACCTTTACATACAAGTAGCACTCCTCATGTGAGGCATAAAGGACAGGAGTCTCCACTTGCAACTGATACACTACATTTAGTAATTTTGAGTTTGCAGAAAAGGGTTGAATTCAGCTGATATGTTAACTCTGAGCCTTATAGTACAATTACACAACAACACAAAATATAAAAATGTTTGAAGAGAAACAATAGGACCCATTCATTTCATTCACTCATTCATTACAATATGTTTTTTTACTTCACTGTATTGCATTTGTGAATGTACACTCATTTTTTGTATTTTTTTTATAACATCACTACTGGTACACACTGTAGGCTTCACTAATAAGAGCTTATGATGTCTTATAAATCAAAGATAATTACTCTTGAGCAATTTTTACACACAAATGACATGAATTAATTAAGCTCTTATTAGGCCACAGAAAAATCAGGCAAGGGGACTTGTGATTTTCTTCCACACAATAGATCAGTTAAATCATTATTTCACAAACAGGGTCTGTGTGTGTGTGAGAGAGAGAGAGAGGTTTTGCTTTTGCCTAAATTGTGAGGACCAAATTTCCCACAAGGATAGTAAAACCTCAAATCATCTACATTGGGAAAAGCACCCAACGGTCCACATGAGGTAAATGGCTTAAACACATATTAAATAACGTTTTAAATCATATATAAAAATGCAAAAATACTTCTGTGAGGGTTACAAACGGTTTAGAGGTAGAGATAGGAAATATAACAGGTCAGTACCAAAAAATAAAATAAAAAAAATAATACAATACACTCATTAAGTGTTTTTTATTTTAGCCTATTTTTAAGATTTATGCATTTCAATTTCATAACAAAATTCCATCAAATTGAATGGAGTAATATTTAATACATTTAAATTAATACAATGTAATAATTAATCATTTTTATTAAATATTACTCAATTAATTTTGATGGAATTTAGTTATGAATTTGAAATGCATAAATCTTAAAAATAGGCTAAAAATATGTTTTGAATGTTCAATTAAAAAAAGAAGAAAAAAAATTAAAAAATACAAAAAAAGTCACTGGACAGCCAGCACTATGACAGAAAAACAGGTGTATGTGTGTTTATATATATAATTTATTTATTTAATTTTTTTCCCCACAAGAGGGCAGCACTGCTTTATCTTGCATGTATCAAAGGTATTAAAAATTTGTTTGTGATCTTGTTCAGAGAGAAGCTGCTAGTTTAAGATATTAGGTGAAATTGATCGCACACGTTTTGGGGAAATGAGAATCGTCACATTAAATTAAATAGATTCAAACTGTTTTTAACAGTGTACAAATAAACAAGTCAATATCAGATTGATCCAAGCAACGATACAGAGCCAGTAGAGAAAGGGTAGCAGATGTATAACATAAGGAGGTTGAATATAATCAGTTCGGCTGCAGCATTCTGAATGAGCTTTGATTTTACTCTCTTAATTCTTTCTACTATTCAGTTAATATATTTGCACATCTAGGCCTATTATAAAACAGTCCTAGTGATCCAGTAATAATGATGCCTCCATTTGGTATCCTGCCAACAATGACATAAACTTATTATATCATCTTAACTCGCTAAAGATG
This sequence comes from Myxocyprinus asiaticus, assembly GCF_019703515.2. Taxonomy (NCBI): domain Eukaryota; kingdom Metazoa; phylum Chordata; class Actinopteri; order Cypriniformes; family Catostomidae; genus Myxocyprinus; species Myxocyprinus asiaticus. Next base: position 64,293,767 of record NC_059344.1, read on the forward strand.
CATGACAGCACTGATCAAAAGGACACGGACAAACCATCAAACTGAAACTGAAGCTCCATTAACATCCATATCCAGTATTGGGCAGGATGGTCCTTCTATATGCAGGATGTTCACATAAGAATCACACATGTTATGCACTCATGTTCTAACATTCTGTCTGATATATCCTTTTGCATTCCATTAAAGAAATAAAGTCATACAGGTTTGGAACAACATGTGGGTCAACTATCCCTTTAATTTACCTCTAAGAGGCACATTTGGAAGATCTTCTACCCATCAGGGTGTTGGGATCGGCTCCACTTAATGCTTGCCAGACGTCCTACAGACTCCTGGCATCCACTGGCAGTTAAAACTGACAGCATTTCATAAACCTGTATCTAACAGGTGTTTGGTGTCTCAGTACTGCCATTAACCCTTCAATGCATGGGTGCTTCACCAAACATTATTACATATAGTACTTTGGGTCTTTAGCAACCCAAAGGAAGGTGCAGCCTAGCTAGGATCGGGGCCGGATGTAGGCATGGGCAGGGGTGGGCTAAGCCCACCCAATCAAACATTTTAGAAACATGGTGTTAAATTAAAAAAAAAATCAAATAAAAAAATCACATTTGTGCATTGGTTAAAAACAATATGGGGGCGGGCTGTGTGTTGCAAACATTAAGGGTGGGCTGTAGACTGCCCAACCAATCACAAAACAGCACAGGAAATGTGTAGTGTTTTTCTATTTTTGTCACTGGCCAAAGCAACGACACTCAAGAAGCGGCTGCTGCAAACCAGAAAGTCTGAGACATCACGTGAGCGAGAACGGTAATGAGAGATATTTTTGTGCAATGCATAGGTTTTTATTGCCCATAAAGAAGCCTGGTGCTGTCTCAATGTGCAGTGACCATGTGGCTGCTGTTAATGTACCACAGGCTCCCTCTTATCAAATATCTCCCTCTCCCTCTCCATCCACATCAGCTCCCCAAAATCATGCTGCGGGTGTTCGTGAAATACTGGACCTGAATTATAAAGTAGAGGTCTGCGCAGGATGGGTTTTTAGACACATTTACATTTACATTTATTCATTTGGCAGATGCTTTTATCCAAAGCGACTTACAAAAGAGGAAAACATAAGCAAATCATCTTAGGAGACAGTGGTATGACAAATGCTATATTACAAAGTATCACTAGCATCATAATAGTATTCAAAACAGAATAAAGTGCAACAGAAATGTTTTTTTTTTTTTAATGAATGGTTGTGCTCATGGAACAGATGTGTTTTTAGTCGTTTTTTTTAAGACAGAGAGTGAGTCAGCTTCACGGATGGAGTTGGGAAGGTCGTTCCACCAACGTGGTACGATGAAGCTGAAAGTCTGGGAAAGTGTTTTGGTGCCTCTTTGTGTTGGTACAACAAGGCGACGTTCCTTAGCCGACCGCAGGCTTCTAGTGGGTGCGTAGCTCTGCATAAATGATTTTAGGTGTGCTGGAGCAGACCCAGTGACTGTTCTGTATGCCAGCATCAGAGACTTGAATTTGATACGTGCATCAACCGGCAGCCAGTGGAGAGAGACAAGGAGTGGTGTAACATGTGCTCTCTTTGGTTCATTAAAGACCAGACGTGCTGCTGCATTCTGGATCATTTGCAGGGGTCTAACTGCACATGCAGGGAGGCCTGCAATGAGAGCATTACAGTAGTCCAGTCTAGTTATGACAAGTGACTGAACAAGCAGTTGACACGCTCCCGCGAGATTTTGTCCCACTCCTGCCTTCAACTTTCAAGTTGTGTCCCGCTCCCACCTGCATGCCCGCAGGTAGTGGTCTGCACAAATTTTTCAGTCCCGGTCCCCTAACATTCTGCCCTGCTCCAGTATCAAATTTTTTTTTTTTTTTTAAACAATTCCCACCTGTAAAAAACATAAAAACTGACAAAGAGAGAGAGAGAGAGAAAAAAAACATGTTTTGTTATCACTCTAACATTGCCAAATATCTGATTGACTTTGGGTTGGTTTCAAAGTTTTGTTTGTACATTTCTTTAATAAAGCATTAGCTAAGGTTAACATCCATTGCACTTTCCACCGCATGGAGCACAGGGAATAATTAGTATGATTTAGCCACCAACCCTGCGCCTGTAAATAGTTTTTTTGTTGGTCTTGCGCGATAGACGAATAACACGAATAACACTCTGTACCTTAAATATATTAAATAAATTTGAGGAATGTTTATTTTGTTATTTAGATTTTTTTGTGTGATTTTTTCACCTTTTTCTCCCAATTTGGAATGTCCAATTCCCAATGTGCTTTTAAGTCCTTGTAGTGGTGTAGTGATTCGCCTCAGTCCGGGTGGCGGAGGACGAATCCCAGTTGCCTCCGCATCTGAGACTGTCAACCCGCGCATCTTATCAAGTGGCTTTTTGAGCGCATTGCCACGGAGACATAGCTCGTGTGGAGGCTTCACGCCATCCACCGCGGCAACCACGCTCAACTCAACACACGCCCCACCAAGAATGAACCACATTATAGCGACCACGAGGAGTTTACCCCATGTGACTCTACCCTCCCTAGCAACCGGGCCAATTTGGTTGCTTAGGAGACCTGGCTGGAGTCATTCAGCACACCCTGGGATTCGAACTCACGACTCCAGCGGTGGTAGTCAGCATCAATACTCGCTCAGATACCCAGGCCCCCCAAATTTTAGGTTCTTAATCTTGATCTCTCCATTTAATATATTTCCTTTCACTACATCCTTATTTTCCTCCTTGATATTATTTCTCTCCACTCCATCCTTGAATTCGTGGGGACTCTGATTTGTCTTTGTAATTTGCTTTAAGGCTGTAATTCTGATTACTCTGAAAGTGTAAAGTTGTCCAAGTTTAAAGTTTAAAGGGCCCACTTCTATCTTATGATTATATACAATGTTTATCAGTTTATTAATTTCAATATGTTTTTTAATATGGGGAATAAGTGTAAAATATAGCTATACTGGGCCTTATGATCTTGACAATTACGCCAAGTCATGCCAATTAAAGATATTAAATTAGTAGTCTGAGTATATGGCTGCGGCCTTCCGATTGAGAAGCACCCAGAGTCTCTTCAATGGAACGAACAGTATAAAGCTGTATAAAGCTCCTCGATCTTCCACAAATCATGTTATCTGGAGTTCTTTGTAAACTGAATGTTTGTGGACAGATATTTTATCAATGTTTTGTCTGCGGAACGATCGTTGATTTAACATTGATACAAGTTGGGAATTTTTCATACGGTGGGTAAGGGGTCATCTGAAAGGTCCATACATTGTGCTGAAACATGCTAAAACTGTGAAGGGCGTGGTAAGGGACCATCTGAATACATGGTTAATTTCTTGGTATTATTCATCTTCAATAACAGTATTACTGACCAGTACTCCCTATTTTTCACAATCAAATGTTGGCAGGTATGGTCAAAGACCTTCTTCAGACATTCTATCAATTTCTTGATTTTTCCTGTTGCAAGGGAAATATCACTGTTACCATCATGTTACCTTGGTCCAATGATGGACTACACTCTTAAAATGGAATACGTAGACTTTCAATTATTTGCCAGCAACAGCCTTCATCGGCCAACTAACAAGGACAATGCATCAATGTGAACTTATGCAGTTAATCCAGGATGGACTTCAAAGACATTAGTCATTAATCTTACAGTTCATACTAAATCCTTGTTTAAACAGTGGCCCTTAATACTTACTTAGTTTACTAATTTTAAACCATGACTTGCACTGCACATAAATAACTAATATTGGCATTATATTCATGGAATGAATAGTCTGTGAGTGTAGTTTCTCCCAAGGTTATTTTTCTCTATTAACCAACATCTTATGGAGTTTTGTGTTCCTTGCAACAGTCGCCTTCATCTTGCTCACTGGTGGTTCTAAGTACAATTATTATATACAGATTGGTGTATTATATGAATAGTCAGTGGTTTTTTGGTTGTATAGTCACCAAAAATAGTCTCCATACTTTACACCAGAAGTCAGCTGCCCCTAAACTGAGCACAGATTAGTTTGTAAGTGGACTATTGAAAAAGTGACAATACATGCCTATGCATGTTGTTATGAGAATGAACTTCAGCATCTGAAAAATTTCACACATTAGCTTTGTGTATAATGTGTTACTAAACTGTTGTCTTGTCTGTGATATTTTTGCTCAAACACTTGTTGCATTTAAAGCATGTGCAATCCCCACATTGTGTGTGTGTGTGTGTGTGTGTGTGTGTGTGTATGTGTGTGTGTGTGTGTGTGTGTGTGTGTGGGTGGGTTTGGGTGGTTTACGAGGAAAAATGTGTAGGTTACAAACTGGTAATTACAAGGGTATTATGCTATAAATGTGGTTTATGAGGACATTTCTAGTGTCCCCATAATTCAAATCACTTAAAAATCATACTAAACGATGTTTTATTGAAAATGTAAAAATGCAGTAAGTTTTTTGTGAGGGTTAGGTTTAGGGGTAGGGGATAGAATCTATAGTTCATACAGTATAAAAATCATTATGTCTATGGAGAGTCCTCATAAGGATAGCCGCACCACGTGTGTGTGTGTGTGTGTGTGTGTGTGTGTGTGTGTGTGTGTATTTGTGCGGCAGTCTTTACTACACGTCATTAGCTGAGTTCAAAATGAGTGTGTTCATGTTTCGTTGCTGAAAAGGAATTTAATGGTGAAAGACTTGCCTGACCCGAATAAGAGCGCCACACACATACACAAGTAAACATTAGAATTATACACAAGCGTCATTTGAACTCCATCTACAAATTCTGCCATGCTAAAATCCTTTCCAGATCAACAAAGGCTTTCATCTTTACTTACAGCAAATATCTGAATTCTGGAAACTACCATATGTTGCTCTCATTAGATAAAAACGTACATCAACATTTGTGTTGTCATTCTTATATCAGGGTATTTGAGAATCATTTAGCCAAGCAGATATTTGTCTAGTGTCTCATTTTTTACGTATTAGAAAAACTATGCGCCAGTGAACATCTGCTTCTAATAATCCTGAATATGACATCCATTCAGTGAGCTGAACAAGAATTATAAAGAATTTCAAAATAGATAAACATTCAACTAGGCCTACACACTAAGAAAAAACATATCCACGCAGTTCATATTCTGACGCTCATACTCCTGGTCTTCTAGGCTGATTAAGTCAGAAATGGAAAGAGTCAGAGCAAAGATATGACAGATATGAAAGAAAAGTGTGTGTGTGCATGTGTGCGTGTGTAATGAACACATGGTTTTCATTTTCTAATTCTTCGAAAGTGGAAAAACTTCTCTGAAAATCTCTGCATGCTGAAATAATGATGTTATGCTTTCATAGTTTTGCAACACCATTGGACTAGAAAGTGATCTTTAGACAATGTACTGAATGAAACTGAACCAGGTTAGGAGTGAACAACAATTCTTTCATGGACGCAATTCCAATGTCTTACAAAAGCACCTACAAGTGAATTAATCGTTCAGTTGTAACAAAAAGCATCAAGCATATTATGAATCTCATTGGATTAGGAAGGACAGACAGAAAGACAGATAGTCTTAGCTCTGGCCAAAAATGATGCACTATCCACCTTTATCCTGAACGCTGAAATGTTCCACGATTCGACTGTTTTCAATTTCCGGTCTCTAGTATTTTCACTCGCATCTGCATATATTCTTATAGCAGGTAATGTATAACATTTGTAAAAACAATGTGGCTATATAGTGCCGATACTTCACAGAGTCAAGATGACCGTGTTTATTGACAGTGACTCACCTGAGTGTGTAGATGACATGAAGCGATGGTCCGAGGTGAGTTACGTTTTCCAATAATTACAACTGTCAGGTATCTCCGCTCCTACCCCTACATAGGACAAGCCGTGACCGCTGAGTGCATGAAGCGTCCAACATTCCACACTCCGTTATTTCGGCTAAAGCAATACATCATCCGGGTACTTGTAGTACACTACTTTTCATTGCATTTTCAGTGCGCACATACTACTCGCACTACTTACACTGCAAGATGTGTGCGATTTGGGACGCACCTATAGACAGAGCGATAAATAGGCAGACCGACAGGGGTTTCTGCCACAAGATTGGCTACATTTTTAAAGGACCACCAAAATGACTCGAAATAGGAGTATATGGGAAATGCAGAAATATGGGAGGCAAAACAACATCCTGCATTCAACCTAGACAAAGTGAATGAATGAATGGTAACAGCTGGAATTCCTGTAGGGCAGCAGATAAGAGCCTCTTAAATTAGCCACTTCCCTTTAACTGCCCAGTCATACTAGGACTGTCTGCTGTAAACAAACAGGACTATGAAAAAGATAACTATACAAATATTTACACTCACCGAGCACTTTATTTGGAACACTATGGTCTTAATAAAGTGCCCGACATGGTCTTCTGCTGTTGTAACCCATCTCCCTCAAGTTTCGACATTATTGTGCATTCTGAGATGCTATTATTCTCACCACAATTGTACAGAGGGGTTATCTGAGTTACCGTAGACTTTGTCAGTTCGAACCTGTCTGGCCATTCTCTGTTGACCTCTCTCATCAACAAGGCATTTCCGTCCGCAGAACTGGATGTTTTTTGTTTTTGACACCATTCTGAGTAAATTCTAGAGACTGTTGTGTGTGAAAATCCCAGGAGATCAGCAGTTACAGAAATACTCAAACCAGCCCATCTGGCACCAACAATCATGCCACGGGCGAATGCCCATTCTGATGGTTGATGTGAACATTAACTGAAGCTCCTGACCCATATCTGCATGATTTTATGAATAGCACTGCTGCCACACAACTGGCTGATTAGATAACTGCATGAATAAGAAGGTGCACAGGAGTTCCTAATAAAGCGTATAACAATTTAACCCTCCTATAGTCTTAAGAAACTGCACCCTCATTTGTCCTTCGGGTCATTTTTGACCTGTATTGAAATCCATTAAAATGCATAAATTCTTGATTACTGTCATTAAAGACTCCTCTTTACTAAAATCTGTTTTATTGTGGTCCCAAAGCGTATATTCATAGGGAAAAAATAAATGTATGTTGAATATTAATGGAGTAACATAATTTTAAAGAATTAATTTTTACATTAACCTTAAGTTCAAAAACTTGGCAAACATTGGCACAATTAATGTGTATTTCAATCACTTTTGGCATTTTATAATATCTCAACTATATTACAACAACTTATTCTGCTTGAGCAAAATCAACAGTGCACATTTTAGAGTTACAATTTTAGTACATGCTTATTTCACAAATAAATCTCTACTGCCTTTTCCAGCAGTCAAAATGGGCCCACTTTGCACGTCCATTGCAACAAATCCATTTCTTCCCACTAATGTCAATGCTGTAATAGTCTTTCTGCCATTTAATATTTTTGGAGAAAATTATAGGCTGTGCAATATTTCTTTTACCATTAGGGGACCTTTAGCCCCGTTGCACCCTATCAAATAAAATCATGTTAGTATACTTATGTACTAACATATTACATGTTCAAAACTGTAAAACAAATACTCTGTGTGTGCTTGTGTGTGTGGACATGTGCATGTGTGCTGTTTGAGAGGAAAGAATGCAATTTGTAAGAAAGATGCAATACCCAGTGGAGCAGATGAAAGAGCTAGAGAACAGTATGGGGCTAAATTTGAGAATTTTAAATACTGATTCATATATTTTCAAAAAACCATATGAAGCTGCAAAACATCCAGAAAGTCCAAAGGTGAAACGTCTCAACTGCTTCTTCCCATATGGGTCAAAATTGACCCATTAAGACAGTGGAAGCAACCTTTTGTTTAAAACGATGCAGTATTTTTTTATATATATATTCTTTACCATGCAAACCAGCTAAATCTTGACGCCTTTGGTTAAAGGGATAGTTCACCCAAAAATGAAAAATCTCTTATCATTTACTCACCCTCACACCATCCAAGACGTGTATGACTTTTTGTCTTCCATTAAACACAAACGAAGATTTTAAGAAGAATATATCAGCTCTGTAGGTCCATACAATGCAAATGAATGGTGACCAGAACTCAGAAGGTCCAAAAAAGGACATAAAGGCATCAAAAATGTAATCCAGACTCCAGTGGTTTAATCCATGTCTTCAGAAGCTATCCCATCGGTTTTAGGTGAGAAAAGACCAAAATGTAACTCCAAAACACGAACGCAATTCAGTATAGAAACACTAAAGTGACGCCACTGCTGTCAATATTCTCTTAAGCACCTTGTGAGTTCATAATTACGGCGAGACGTCATGACGGTCATGAGCAGAGGTAAAATTGAATTTTCTGTTTTCTCTTTCCACTCTGACAGATACTCTCAAATGTTGTATGAAAAAGTCTTGGAATCGTGCTGACGTCATTCCTACAGCAACTGCATACTGATTACACTGTCTTAACAAATGGATCCGATTTCATCACTTGTGATATGACAGTGTGAACAGTAAGTTCTAAAGAATTTAATTTGTGTGCAGTGTGATCAAAGCCGTCGTTCCACTACATTGCTCAGCACTGGTGACAAACTGGCGCTGAAGTGAGTCAGAGGGAAAGAATTTCCACAAGGACAGCAGAACCAGAGGTGCCAGGAGGAATGGATGCCCTGTGAGATGCTTTCACAGTGATGAAGACAAGACTGCGTCTTTGTTCCGGAGAGAACTGACAAGGAGCCATTCACACACGCATACACAGCACGGAACAAGAATGCTCGCTTCTAAGACAACACAGTCCGTCTGTGAACTTTACACGTGGGCTGTGAACAATCATGTGAACAATTCAAGATTTTCCTGATTTACAGGGTCCTTAGAGGGGTGGCTGAAATATCTGCCATGATTCCAAACTGACCTACTGTACTTCCCACTTCATGGTAAAGCGTTTGCCAATCTAGATGCTAATCAAAGCAGGCAGCGTTGAACTGCAGGTCTTGCACTAAAGTATGATTCTGCCATCATTTACTTGCCATTTCAAACACGTAATATGACTTTCTTTATTCCGTGGGAAACAAAAGTACAGTAGATGTTTAACAGACTGTTTACATTGCTCTTTTCCACATAGTGAAATAAAAGCGCCATAAAAGTATCATAACAGTAGTCAAGTAACCAGTGCTTTTTTTTGTCATTTTGGAGGTTGATAGTGTCCAACCACACTCACTTTCACTGTATGGAAAAGAGCATTCTGTTAAATAACTCCTATTGGAACAACAAGAGGATGAGTAAATGATGCGTAAATGTAATTTTTGGGATAACTATCCCTTTAAACTTAGATCGGCCACAATATTTGACTTAAAGAATTAACAAATCTAAAATTTAAAGTAGAAAGGGATTCCCCGTACAGTTCTCTTTTACCCTCTCCCTTATCAAGCACTTCCTTTTCTGTCAAGGAGACTAGTGATGTCAAGATTTACAGTGAATAAGGAGTTACATTTTGGTCTGTTCTCACCCAAACCCAACTGGATCACTTCAGAAGACATTTATTAAACCACTGGAGTCTTATGGATTACTTTTCTGCTGCTTTTATGTGTTTTTCAAGCTTCAAAGTTCTGACCACCATTCACTTGCATTTTATGGACCTACAGAGCTGAGATATTCTTCTAAAAATCTTCATTTGTGTTCAGCAGAAGACAGAAAGTCATACACATCTGGGATGGCATGAGTGTGAGTAAATGATTAGAGTATTTTTATTTTTGGGTGAACTATCCCTTTAAACTGCACTGGGACAGATTGTTAGTGAGGTCAGTGAGATTGTTAGGATGATGTTCACTGAACAAGCAGATCTGAAGATGAACTGATTTTTAAAACTGCTGTGGACTCTCTCAAATATCTCTTTAATATCTAGATGTTTCTCCTAGACAGCAATGAAATTAAATGAAGGTGAAATGGAGACTTTTAGCTCCTCAGATGGTTCTCACATGTGTTTCATCTAAGAAGAAATCTCAACAATGTTTCAAAGTGTGCTCAGATTTGCCAAGATACCAAAAATCACAACTCAAACATTTCGCTTAGAATTTTTCCAAGACTAAATTATCTGAGCTATGCTATCCACATTCATTTTATAGTTCTATACTCTTTCTGTATGTCAACAACTGTCTCATTTGTGGCAATTTTAACTTCTACTAAGCAATTTTAGGAGAAACATCTGAAACTAAATTTATACTTTTGAAACTGAGATATTCAACATGTCTCCTGAGCTTTGAAAGAGCAACCTCTGAGCAATAAAACATTTTCTATATGGACCTTGTTAACCAAGATTATAGAGTGCACTAGAGGTCGACTGGTTGGTGGAACTAAGGTGGTGGAAAAGGCCAATAACCGATTAATCGGCCGATAGTTTTAAAAATCGATTTATAGAAAGTTGAAAAAACAATTGTAGTCTTTCCATAGCATAGGCTAAAACATCCCAAATGAATAAAATTACAGATGATGTTTATTGTGCCACCAAAGTCCCAATAATAATCAGAAAAAATTCAGGTTTGGTGCATTACATGGGACTTTTAACTATAAACAAGCCAGAAATACACTTTTTGGGGGGATTCTTATTTTGAAATAATGGAAACTTGGCTCCTTTAAAATGCTCTATATATTTAGCTTTTAGCAAATTTAGGCCAATATATTCACCAGATTAAGGATTTTACAGTTACAGAAATACTCAAACCAGCCCGTCTGGCACCAACAATCATCCATGCGATTATCTAATCAGCCAATCGTGTTGCAGCAGTGCAGTGCATAAAATCATGCAGATACGGGTCAGGAGCTTCAGCTAATGTTCACATCAACCATCAGAATGGGGGAAAAATTTGATCTCAATGATTTTGACCGTGGCATGACTGTTAGTGCCAGACGGGCTGGTTTGAGTATTTCTGTAACTGCTGATCTCCTGGGATTTTCACACACAACAGTCTCTAGAATTTACTCTGAATGGAGCCAGAAACAAAAAACATCCAGAGAGGGGCAGTTCTGTGGACGGAAATTGTGGCCAGATTGGTTTGAACTGACAAAGTCTACGGTAACTCAGATAACTGCTCTGTACAATTGTGGTGAGAAGAATATAATCTCAGAATGCTATTCTGAGATGCATGTTGGCACTGTTTTGGTGGCACGAGGGGGACCTACACAATATTAGGCAAGTGGTTTTAATGTTGTGGCTGATCAGTGTGTGTGTATATATATATATATATCACTAGATGAGTTTTTTATTTTTTTATTTATTCACAACACATGAAGTTGGAGACACGATGTATGTGCTGACGGGTGCGTTTCCATTTAATCGCATTTGTCTTTGCTCTTGCTTCTATTTTAAACGCTTGATTTTGCTAATCAAAATAACAAATTATGCTTTGAAGTGGGGATAAAAATTTGAATGAGTATTGTCAATGATGAAAGACTGTAGGACTGTAGAATAAAATAAAATAAAATATATCTGCGACTATCTGCATTGATTTTTGCCGATAACCGATAGTTCTAAAAAGCAACTATTGGCATCGATTAATCAGTAAAACCGATATATTGGTCTACCTCTAGAGTGCACATAAACATAGACGACTCAAAAATGTTGTCAGAGACACATTTAAATTAATAAAGAACAAATATTTAAATGTGCACAGCTTTTGAACATATTAAGAGCTATTTTAAAGCACTGCAGCAATTGTTTGTTTTTATACTGTACAGTAGGGTCGTGTGTCTCTGATTGCCAAACAATCTGCTACCATGGGGTTGAGCACAGACTCCTTAGGAGACTTATGGACTGTGCCATTACCTGCTGAAAGCCAGATGACTCACAGAACAGCACAAGCACACAAGAGCAGTGGAGGCAACAATAACAATGTTGTTGCAATACATAGACAATAACACAAAGGAATATTCCAGGGTCAATACAACTTAAGCTTAATCGACAGAATCTGTGGCATAATTTTGACTATATAATTTCAACTCATCACTCCTTTTCTTTAAAAAAAAGAAAAAGCAAAAATCAAGGTTACAGTGAGGCACTTACAATGGAAGTGAATGGGGCTAATTTTTGGAGGGTTTAAAGACAGAAATGTGAAGCTTATAATTTCATAAAAGCACTTGCATTAAATTTTTCTGTTAAAACTTGTGTATTGAGCTGTAAAGTTAAAATAAAAATCTTCATTTTTGCCGTCGTTTTAGGGTTTACGGTTTTATGTCGTTATGGGGACAAAATTGTAAAATTGTATGTTACCTTTCATAAATAAGGTTATTAAGTGATTTTATCACACTAAAGTCATATTAACACACATATTGTTTACGTCTTGTGACTATACTTTTAAAACAGTGAGTATTTTAACGTTTACGGATTGGCCCCCATTCACTTCCATTGTAAGTGTCTCAATGTAACAGATTTTTGCTTCTTTTTTTTTTTTTTTTTTAAAGGAGGGGCAAATCAAAGTTCTTTTTTGAGGTAGTCAACATTATGCCACAAATGCCATCTAGCACTGAGATAAAAAAAAAAAATATCCCCATTCTGATGGTTGATGTGAACATTAACTGAAACTCCTGACCCGTATCTGCATGATTTTATGCACTGCAGCCACACGATTGGCTGATTAGATAATCTCATGGATGATTGTTGGTGCCAGATGGGCTGGTTTGAGTATTTCTGCAACTGCTGAGCTCCTGGGATTTTCACACACAACAGTCTCTAGAATTCACTCCTAATGGTGCCAAAAACAAAACACATCCAGTGAGGGGCAGTTCTGTGGACGGAAACGCCTTGTTGATGAGAGAGGTCAACAGAGAATGGCCAGACTGTTTCGAACTGACAAAGTCTACGGTAACTCAGATAACTGCTCTCTACAATTGTGGTGAGAAGAATATCATGTCAGAATGTTATTCTGAGATGCGGGTTGGCGCTGTTTTGGTGGCACGAGGCAGGTGGTTTTAATGTTGTGGCTGATCGTATAATGGGGGATTCTTATGAAACCCATCAAGAAAATGTCCTGGTCATATTTTACTCTGAAATCAAAAGAAACAAATAAGACATTACATTTTGCATATAGAAAAGGAAGTCTATTTTCAGGGTCATTAAGATTTTTTACATTGTGACATTATTGACATGGCAGTTATGCACATTTTACCCCCAAATTCTCATTACCGCGATGATTTTTTTATTTTATTTTTTACTGCAAGGTATTTATACATCATAGTAGCAGTCCATTTGTACCTTTCATTTTAACTGATTTTAATTATAATAAAAAAAATAAAAATAATAAAAAATCTTTGTACAACAACTATACAGTAAAATACAGTAAAATAATAATAATAATAATAATAATAATACTGAAAATTATACTAGGGTGCTCAAACCAATAGTTCACCCAAAAATGAAAATTCTCTCATCATTTACTCACCCTCATGCCATCCCAGATGTGTATGACTTCCTTTCTTCTGCTGAACACAAATTAATATTTCAGTTCTGCAGGTCCATATAATGCAAGTGAATGGTGGCCAAAACTTTGAAGCTCCAAAAGCACATAAAGACAGCATAAACTTAATCCATAAGACTCCAGTGGTTTAATCCATGTCTTCAGAAGTCATATGATAGGTGTGGGTGAGAAACTGGTCAATATTTAAGTCCTTTTTTTACTATAAAAATCTCTTCCCTGCCCAGTAAGTTGTAATATGCACGAAGAATGCAAATCACCAAAAACAAAAGAAGAAGAATGTGAAAGTGAAAGTGGAGATTTATAGTAAAAACAACCTATCGTATCGCTTCAGAAGACATGGATTTAACCACTGGAGTTGTATGTGGTATATATATATATAACAGTAAAGACTACGGTAGATGTCTAGACAGACATTTTGTTGAATTAAACTATAAGAACCTTCTGAATAAATTCGCATTGAGATCTCCTAATAAGGGTGCCATAACACAAGTATAACTTTGCCCAGGAATAATCGCCCAGAGATGAAACGAGTGACAAGGTGCAACATCCACATTCGGTACATAAGCATGCATGGACATCACGCATCGTACACTTGACATCAGTTTGTGCGCATTGTTTCAAAGTAAATGCAACATGCTTGTATTTCTACCTGTCGAGGGTGGTCGTGTGCTGTTGGAGAGGGGGTCTGTATTCCGGACGATGCTGAAGGAGAAGCCATGTTCCTCTCTACGGGATCTTTGTGCACCTTCACGAGCAGGACACGCCGCTGCTGTGTCCTCTCCCGAACCGGACAAGGACTTTCAGACTGGCCCTAAAATACGGCAACTATATCCCTCCCATCTGACACAGGCAGTGACCTCGAAGTATGTTACTGCACTTTGACAGTGAGCACTCGACACAAGTAATCTTCAGTCGCCGCTGTCGGGTTTGGTTTGTTATGGAGTGCGCGCGCGTCCTGCAGCCTCTGTGCAACAGTTTTGTCCTAGACTGACAGCACACACACAAATGCACAAAGCTATGGTGAGATTGCTTGGAGATTTGTGTCCTGCCAGTTGACACCCGTTGCATTCAATGTCATGTTATTAAGTTATTGCATTA